>NW_003852484.1:5560135-5597957 GCF_000181295.1 Otolemur garnettii | reverse complement strand
ATTGTTGTTTGGCGGGTCCGGGCTGGGGATTCGAACCCGCCACCTTAGGTGTACGTGGCTGGCGCCTTAGCCGGTTGAGCTATAGGTGGCGAGCCAAAAGTGCATTTCTTTACAGAGTTGTGTCATACCATCCTTTGGGCCCTCTGCTGGAAAAGTAGAATCAAGTCTCAAATAATGCCTTTTTAATTGAATCCTCTAATATTATAGATGTAGGACAGTACTGTATCATACCTCTGTGAATGTAAAATATCTTGTACCTGCTTTATGATTTGTAGTAGTGACCGTGCTTTATCAGAGCTGTTTTTAATGATGTTATTCTAGAATGTTTTCTTTCCAGATGATGATCAGAAGCTAATAAAAAAAATGGTGCCAGGTACCACAATAGTAACAGGACTCTGCTGTTTTCTGAGGTTTTGTTTTTTACCTCCCTTCCCGCCCCTTTTTTAATGGAGTGTGTTGATGTCTCTATAATTTTGTTCAGATGACTGCAGAACCTGGAAAAGCTGTTGCTGCTATTGATGCATAACATACTGCTATTATTGGTCTTTATATATATACACATATATATAATTTCAATTTTTGGAAACTTTAGCTGTGCTGTCAACTTTGGAAAAAGTACCCCAGTTTACTGTGTTGAGTTGGCATTGTACAGAAATTAACAGCCATATTGGTCTAGAAACGTTAAACTTTATTTTTTTTCCATTTGTACAGGGGTACCACACTGTATTAAATATGTAAGGTCTTATCTATATGGGTTTGATTACAGAAACTAATAAAGTATTCTCTAAATAATGAAAAAAAAAACAAAAAAAACCAAACTGCTTTCCCTATATCATACACATGTTTTTACATACATTTTAAACTGGAGGTTATTAAAATGGAAATTGTTCTTAAATTTCAAATGGTAAAGGAGAGGAGAAGAGTGATAGAATTCGTTCTCTCCTAGAACACTACTACTTAGTTTAGGTTGGTCTCATATGTTTTAACAATTACAATTTAACAACTAATATCCAGTCATGAAGGTAACAATCATGTTTATCACATACACGATACATATAAGGGTAACATAATATATGTGTTCATTTTTAAATGAACAGTGAATGAATTTCTACAGACTTCCATTATACTTTAAAAACTATCTAAGGTCTAACAGTCACCAAAATTAAATAATGCTAATTCCTCTATAGGGATGAGGGTGAAATCATCCCCTTGAAAGGGTTAAGTATCAAAAGACTGAGTTGAGAATGTAAAGACAAAATTCACAGATTTGACACTCTTCTGTAGGACCAATTCTGATCACCACACACTATCACCACCCAATATCATAACAAGTAACAAATTTGTGGAGTACTTTATAGTTTGCAAGGCATGTTTAGATCCATTATCACATTTTATCCTACCCTGTGAATGAGGTAGATGCAATATTAAATCAAGGAGGAAGAAATTAAAGCTCAAAAAATAAGCAAAATAGCCCAAGGTTATATAGTTGACCTTCAACAACACAGGTGTGAACTGCATTGGTCCATTTATACGTAGATTTTTTTCAACCATATCAGCAGACCAAAAATACAGTGCTTGTGGCATGTGAAAGCTGCACATATGGACGGCCAACTTTTTGTGTATGTGGCTTCCAGGGTGCCAACTATGAGATTTGAATATGTGCAGACTGCAGGGGTCCTAGAACCACTCCCCCACATGTATCAAAGGATAACTATATAGTAACGTTAAAAACTACAAACCACGTCATAAAATTCCAAGTTAGCATACTTTCCAAAGTGGAAAGCAGATCAAACCATTAGTATTCAAAAAAAATCCATAAAAATATCTTAGCCCAGTATAACTACACATTTTACGAGTCCTCATATCTTTTAATGTATACTGCAAAAACACCTTTTAATACTATAAAACAACTTCATTATAACTGTGATATGAGGCTGCCTGAAAGAATCATCTAAAATGAGTAAGAGACAGAATTGTTGAGGAAAATAAAATCAGTGAACTGACAGCTAATATTGAGCACCTTATCAGATTTATCAGACTACAAAGTATTAATAATTTGCTGCTTAAAAACAGCTGCTTTTGAAGGAAAAAAAGAACATTCCCTGCTTTCTTTTATTTTTTTGAAGTTGTTTATTCTAAATATAAAACTTACTGGTGACTTAAAATGGGAGCATAATTCTTCTAATCAATAAAAAAGAGGAATGCATTGCACAATAATTTTAGGAATCTCCTAATTTTGCTGAAGTACAATACTTTACTTTTGCTTTTCATAAGTTCAAAGAGTATATATATATCTTAATAATTGGATTTATTAAAGAAAAATACACCAAATATCTATCAAGCCATTAAATTTTTGGCAGTTGTCCCACATCATGAAGAAACTACTTTAAAACAGTTTATATAAAAATACTAAAGTAGCACAATGCTCCCCATTCACAGTTCTAAATACCTTCCAAAGATACCCAAAACCAGTTAGTTATCAACCACCATAAGGAATGCTTAACCCAATAAACTTCTTCTCATCATCTCCTCTCTGCTCCATCAGGAATCATTCACATATTATGATTTCCCTCTATTCCCGTCAACTTGTATTATGTTTATTATCAATTACAAAAACATACATCCTAGGTTATTCTACCTTCCATTTTCTTTCAAGTCTTACCTGAAGGATACTCTTGTTTTTCTTACCTACTGTCTTAATTCCACTCAAGTGCTAATATACCTTACTTAACTACAGTTAAGTGGTTAAGTAAGAAGACTTAACCTTTTAAGTCATTATCACACTGGTCAGCAAAAGGACAGCATTTTTATTCTATTCCAATATCAACAGAAAGTAATGCCATCAACCTATAAGTCACCTGGAAGTATACAGAAAGGCTGGCCAGCCTCCCACAAATCTCTCTACTCCTCATCGATCTCTGATTAAATCACCTTATCAATGAAGTACTGGCAAGCAGAATTAAAAACTAATTGTTAAACATGCTTTAATTAGTTTAATTACTATTCCAGTGGCAATGTTATCATTTTCTATTACTTGTCACTGAAATATGTACATATTTAAGTTAACTATAGCTTCATTAGGCATTTGTGGGATAGCCTGGTAACCTATTTACATTTTACATATTTACAAAACTTCCTAGGAAAAAATATTCTCTAAAGCTCCCAAACAATTTATGAACACAGTCTATTAGCAAAAGTTTTTCTATATAATTGGGGGTGGGTGGGAAGTGGGATATATACACATTACAACTTCTTTTTCCTAAAATAATTACACCAAATATATTATGCCAATACAATTTTTGTCCACATGGGGAGGCAGATTCAAGGTGATTCCTACTCTGCCATCTTTCCAGAAACAACTTAACAACTTGTTAAACTATAATGGATAGAATATCTCCTAACCACTTTACAAGATTCTCTTTAACTATGAAAAACAAAATACCCAAATAATGTCTATCATCAATTTCATTTATGTAAAAAAAAAATACATTTTCAAATATTATTAGTTTACTATAATTATTACTGCCTGAGTAATAATACTACATTTTTTAGTTAACATAGAAAGAACATGTCTAAGAGAAAAATATATAGGCATATCTCATTTTATTCTACTTCACAGAACAAATATTGCATTTTTTTACAAAGTGAAAGTTTATGGCAACCAGGTGTTAAGCAAGTTTATAGGCACCATTTTTCTAACAGCATGTGTTTACTCTGTATCACATCTTGATAATTCTTATAATAAAAAGTTCCAGATATTATATCTGTTATGGTGATCTGTGATCAGTCATTTTAATGTTGCTATTGTAATTGTTTTAAAGTGCCATGAACCACATACATAAAGAGGGCAAACTTAATTAATGTTGCATGTTCTGACTGCTCAAATGGACATTCTCCCACTTCTCTTCCTCTCCTCAAGCTTCCCTATTCGCTGAGACACATAGTGTTCAAGTAAAAATTAAAGTCACAGGTTTTTCACTTAAAATCAAAAGGTAGAAATAACTAAGCTCAGTGAGAAAGGCATGTGGAAAGCTCAGACAGGCCAAAAGATAGGCCTGCTGGGCCAGTTAGCCAGGTTGCAACTACAAAAGAAAAGTTCTTAAAGAAAATTAGAAGTGTTAACCCAGTGAGCACATGAATGAAAGGAAAGTGAAAGAGCCTAACTGATGATATGGAGAAAGTTTTAGTGGTCTCCATACAAGATCAAACAAACTACAATATTTCCTTAAGCCAAAGCCTAATGTAGAGCAAGGCCCAAATTCTCCTCAATTCTTTGAAGGCTGAGAGAGGAGGTAAGGAAGCTACAGAAGTTTCAAGCTAGCAGAGGAAAGAAACTGCCTCCACAGAATAGAAATAAGTGCAAAATGAAGGAGCCACAGCTAATATACAGGCTGCAGTGAGTTATCCAGAAGACTGGCCTGAGATACTTGAAGAAGGGGACTACACTAGTCAACTTCTACCTAGACGCCATTAACAACATTTGTTATTCATGGGAAGCAGTTAAAATATCAATATGAACTTTGGAAGAAGTTGATTCCAGCTCTCATGGATGACTTTGAGGGAGGGCAAGACTTCAGTGGAGGAAATCACAGGAGATATGGTAGAAGAGAGAATTAAGTTTGGAGCCTTAAAATGTGACTGAATTACTGAATCGCATGATCAAACCTAAATGGATGAGCAAAGAAAGTGAGTTTTTTTTTTAATTTTATTTCTTATAGCATAACTGTGTACATTAATGCAATCATGGGGTACAGTGTGCTGTTTTCATATAGAAAGTGAGTTCTTGAGATGGAATCTACTCCTGCCAAATATGCTGTGAACATTATTGAAATGACAACAAAGTATTTAAAATATTACATAATCTTAGTTAATAAAGTGGTATCAAAATTGAAGTCAAAGGACTGACTTCAATTTTAAAGTAAGTTCTACATGGGGAAAATACTATTAAGCCAGGTGCAGTCGTGTACAACTATAGTCCTAGCTACTTGGGAGGCTGAGGAAGTTGGATGACTTGAGTCCAGGAGTTCAAATTCAGCCTGGGAAACACAGCGAGACCCTATCTCTTTAAAACAACAACAACAACATAACTATCAAATAACATCATCTGCTACAGAGAAACATTTTGTGAAAGTAAATCAATTGATCTGACTACTTTATTCTCAAGAAATTCTCAGTCACTCCAACATTCAGAGACCACCCGCATCAGTCAACAGCTGCCAACACTGAGGCAAAGACCCTCCACCAGCAAAAAGATTATGACTCGCTGAAGGCTCAGATGATTGTTGGCACTTTTTAGCAATGAAGTTTTCTGGAGTTTGGGGTGCGGTTTTTAGCCAGGGCTGGGTTTGAACCTGCCACCTCTGGCATATGGGGCCAGTGCCCTACTCCTTTGAGCCACAGGAGCTGCCCCTGAAGTATTTTTTGATTAACATATACATTGCCTTTTTAGCCACAAATGTTATTGAGCACTTACTAGACTACGCTATG
This sequence comes from Otolemur garnettii, assembly GCF_000181295.1. Lineage (NCBI taxonomy): Eukaryota > Metazoa > Chordata > Mammalia > Primates > Galagidae > Otolemur > Otolemur garnettii. The sequence continues at coordinate 5,592,470 of NW_003852484.1, read as the reverse complement.
GTGTAAAGAGAACTTCTGTATGTACCGAGACTTATTATGGTAGTTGGGAACCAAACTCACAAAATCTCCAAGGTATGCATATATTAAATAACAATGTCCTAACTCATTCTAATTACTTATAATCAACTATAAAAGCCAAATCCACATTGGTTTTTATATTTGCCCAATGTCCTAACTCATTCTAATTACTTATAATCAAGTAAAAAAACCAAATCTATATTGGTTTTTATATTTGCCCAATGTCTTAACTCATTCTAATTACTTATAATCAAGTAAAAAAAAAAAAAAAAAACAAATCCATATTGGTTTTTATATTTGCCCAAACTTCCTCCTATAGTCTAAAACCTTACTCAATGTTTCTCAACCTTCTCCCCACAAATAAACAAAACCAAAACCAAAACCAAACAGATTCAGAGAACCTGGCAATACAATCCAAATAGGACAAATCCAAGCCCACCTGTCTTCAGTGAGAAAGAGTATTGTTGGATCAGCTGGGTCAATTCATAAAGCACAGCCCACTTAACATTTCTCCCTACAAAGCTCTGCTAGAAGAGATGCTAACTGGGCTCTATCATAAAAGCCATTGGAGTAACGTATTCATACACTCACAGTGTGTCTACAATAAGTACTTGGTACCACTACCACTGGCTAATCAGAATAGCTGATTGTTACTGGGTCATAGAAGAACACCCTAGAACACCACTTGCCAGAGCAGAGTGTCTCCCACACTGCTTACTTACAACTTCCAGTGTCAGAAGAGAGAAAGACATAAAGACGGGAAACAGTTTCTCTTGAAACAGAATTCCATCTTTGGGAAACACATATATCCCTAATTTTGCCCTTTTCAGATGGTCTTTGTCATCTCCTACTGTTACCTATTTGACTTAAAGATAAACTAGGACAGGACCAGCACAAGCCTGCTAATAATGACTGTTGGCTAAGATCCTTTTTTATACCACACCCCACCCATCTGTAGAATACATACTCATTTGAAAAGAAAATCAGCCAGATGCGGTGGCTCACATTTATAATCCCAGTACTTGGGAGGTTAAGGCAGGTGGACTGCCTGGGCTCACAGAGCTTCCAGAACAGCCTGAGCAAGAGTGAGACCTCATCTCTAAAACAGCTGGGCGTAGTGGCAGGTGCCTGTAGTCCCAGCTACTTGGGAGGCTGAGGCAAGAGAATCACTTAAGCCAAGGAGTTTGAGGTTGCTGTGAGCTAAGACGTCACAGCACTCTACCAAGGGCAACAAAGTGAGACTATGTCTCAAAAAAAAAACAAATAAATAAATAAAGATAAAAGATAAAATAAAATAAAACGAAATAGAATTAAGAAAATCAGTGGAACCTTTAAAAAGGTTTGAGCATAAACATATGCAAATAACAAGACCAATCCAAAATAGCACCCCCATTCAGTGTACATTCATGCCTCATAGATGAAATTGTAATAAAATTTAGCTATAAAATAAAAATCTGTACAGCCATCCTGTTTCCTCACCAATTTCTACTATAAAAGCTGAAACTACATATCCATGAAGAGTCCCACAGAGTACAAAGCTTAATATGGTAAACAATGCTACCAACAACTTTATAGATCGAGGTCAACAGAAAGCCATCTGAACTATTACTTTTAAATTGTTACTTAAACAATTCATTGATGCCTCTTAAATTTCATCAAGAAGAAAAATACTATTTCCTCTATCTTAAGACCCTTGTACTACATTCTATATGCCTTTGTCCTCGGATCCAATATTCAATGAAGAGCAAAGTAAATGGTTAAGGGAGAAGAGAACCAATGTACATAACAGTCCAGGTACCAGGTCAGATAGAATAGAAATGGTAAATCTCAAAGGTCAATAGCAGCAGATAACTTCACCAATTTTTAAAACATATCTATGAAAGAGATGTAGCACCCTCCTGCAGTAAATTATGACCCAAGTACACAGTAAGCCCCATAATTTACAAACAACCTTGGAAAACAAAACTGCTGGACCCACCCCTGCCCCTGAAAATGAGTATCTCAGTTAAATTATTCAACTTCTCAGGAAGGATAAATATCCAGATAGTCTAACCAACAACATAAATGGGCTCAAAAATTAACCTAGCACTTGAAAGTCTTAAGTTTTCAAGGAACTTACCAAGAAACAAGAAATTTTCCAGATTCACAGTATTTCTGGGAGAGTATAATACACAATTTTGGTGGTATGTGTCCAGTCCATGTACACAAAACCTAAATGAATCACTAAATTTCTAATTTTTCAGCTTACATTTTCATTGTTACTAATAGGCAATATACATATGCACACATCTGTCTTCTATGAAAACCTCCTCCCCCTTCCAATTGAGTAAAGTACCTGAGTATACATTCAAGTATTTATTTTTTGCCTAGTCTGTGAAAAAATAACAATTCCCTACATCTTTGTGGACCTATAACCTAGAAAGAAAAGCATATATTATTATACATATAATTGTCCAGATACATAACTGATGTTATGATGCACCAGTAAGAATTACGAGGTGTAATAAAGCCCATCATGAAGTATCTAGAATCTATTCAGAGTTGGGTCCCTCTGAGATGGTGATATTTCAGTTGAAATTTGAAAAAGTATGAGAGGGGGTCAAGAGGGAGAAAATGGGGGTGCAAAGAGATAATACTGAAGGCTAAAGGCATGGATAAAGAAATATCTTACAGAAGTTGAGCAAAGAGTGGGAATAAGAGAGTTGGTCACAAAAGACTGCATGTTGCATAATACTATTTATAATAAATGCTCAGAATAAGTACGTCTATAGAAATAGAAGGTAGGTTCACTAAGCTATCTGGTCGCCTAGGGCAGGGATGGGGAGTGACTGCAAATGGATAAGAAGTTTCTTTTGGGGATGATGAAAATTTTCTAAAATTAGATAAGGTGAGGGTTGTGCAAACATCGCCTTATGTAAATGAATTTTCAATTTTAAATGAGTGAACTTTATATGTGTACATTTAGTCTCAATTCATTTAAATATTATAAATATTAAAAATAACAAAATAAAAATGCATTACCCTTCCCAAATAAGGGGCGTTGCGGATAACATAAAGTGAGAAAACAAGAATGGAGAGAAGGAGAGAAAGAAGGCCATGATGAGCTGTATTATGTAGCTTTGCAGGCCATGTTAGTACCGCTTAGTTTAACTAAATGACTATTTTCTTGATGACCTCAGTACATACTCACTGCAACTCAAAGATAATCATTTAAATAGATCCAACACCTCCCCTACACTGGTTTTTTACAGCAAAATCAGATAAATAATTTGACTACTTTAACCACCAGATATTTTAAATGAAACTGAAGTCCATGAAGAGTGGATGGCTTCTACAATAATTAAGCAGATTATTTATAAAATTAGGTATCGTGCCATGCTATATTTAGAAAATAATGATCATCAATGAAAACAAAACATCTATATTGTTTAAATTTCAAATTTTATCATCTAGGTTGAAAAAATAAAATCAATCAGTATCACTAATCTTTTACTCTAGTAACGAAGAAAAAAAAATTGTTTCTTGTTTCCTGAGAATTGTTTAAGCTATTCTTCAGCACGTAAAGACCTGGACCATGAAAATGCCATAGAGGTAGGTCACAAGGTAGGGAAAATCCAGGAAAATTCTCTTACACTTATTAACCCCCGAAGTATCCTATATATCACCTGCAAGGCCATCATCTTCCAGGTTAGTATACTAAGCTAATGAAAGAAACAGAAGCCTACAACGGAACATACCCTGGCTTGGTGCTGAAACAGATCTTCAAAAATGACTACTCGACTGCTCTCTTTACCTCACTACCATATCCCTTAAAAATGGATTAAAAACAACAGCCACATTCACAGAAGAGAAAAAGGTCCAAAATAAGGTGACAATGAGTCAGGAAGAATTTACTGCTGGACATTATATCAAAACAAAAGATCTGGAAAGAACTGCTCGATTTAATTATGAGCAGTTGAAAAAGTTAAAAGTTGAAAAAACTGACAAAAACACTCTGTAAGAAAAATATACACAACCAAACCAAGAACTGTAACTGGAAGAAAATTTAAGGGGCAGGAAAAAATTCCTTCTAAGAGTTAATACTATAGAAGAACTTTAGAACGTGAAATAAATAAAACAAGAGTACAAATATAAAGTGAAGAAACAACAGACAGATAAAAGAAATTGTTTTGATCTTTGTATTCGTTTACTATGGTCGCAGTAACAAATTACTACAAACTGGTAGCATAAAATAACAAAAATTATTCCCTTACAATCCTGGAGACCAGAAGTCCAAAATTAAGATGTCAGTAGGGTTGTACTCTGTAGAGGCTTTAGAAGAAAATCTATTATTTCTTGCTTCTAAGCTTCTAGTAGATGGCAGCATTATGAGACTGGTGTCCTTGTGAACTTATCATTCCAATCTCTTGTCTCTGTGGATCAAATCTCTCCTCCTGCCTGTTTTCTTCCAAATATTTCTTCTAAAGATATCTGCCATTGGATTTAGGTCCCATTTGGATAATCTTGGATGATCTCATTTCAAAATCCTTAACTTAATTGCAATCTATAAAAACTTTTCTTCTAAATAAAGTAACATTCACAGATTGCAAGGATTTGACATGGATACTATTATGGGCTGTTTGTGTCCCCACTCCACCCACCCCCGCTCCAAAAGTCACAGTTTGAAACCCGAAATCCTAATGTGATGATATTAAGAAGTTGGGCCTTTGACAGGTAATTAAGTTTAGATGAATTCATGGGGCAAAGCCCCCATGATAGGTGCAATGCCCTTACTACAGCCTGAGCTAAGACAGATATCTTTTGCGGGGAGGGCATTTTTCAACCTACCACAGTTCTCTATTTTTTAGCTCAGCAAGACACCAAATCCATCTACCTAATAAATAAACTAGAAACAGCCAAGAACAGATATAATGAAAAATTAATGACAGAGAGGAAAGAAAATCACAATGAAGACAGAGGGAGTCAATGAAGAGATTAAAGTAATTCTGAAGAAGATCATAAATGTGAAGAACAAAGATAATTCAACATTAGTGTAATTCTTGTTTCAAATGTAGATGCCACACATGAATAGGAAATGTATTCAAAGAAACAAATTTCCTTAGAATTGAGAAAACTGTATCTGCAGGACAAAAAGGTACAGTGTATACCAAAAAGAACTGACTCAGAATGATCAAAGTATCCCAATGAAACTCAAGGATAGAAAAGAATCCACAGGCATAAAAACAAAAAAATTAGTCACCTGAAAAGAAGAGCTGGGTGAAAGACGCAGAGAGGTATACATCTTTAGAAAAAAACAACATATGAATTACGAAAAACAGGCCAAACCCATTATGTGGTTTATGACTTTGGAAAAGTCAAGAAACTGCCTTTCTAGGCCTCAGTTTCCCTTTTGGTAAACTGTAAGAGCTGAATAAATATAAACGTTAGACCCCATTCAGCTCTCAAAGTACATGATTCCATAGCACCCAGATGAAGAAGATAAACTTCAAATATTGGGTCTTATAGCCTACTTTTTGCCTTTCAGCTTTTATTATGTTACAGGTTGGGAAAGAAAGAACTTATTTGAATCATTCATTCCTTCCACTCCTAAATATACCTATCATACTTCGTCTAGCAAATTCACAAATATTAAGATACACAAAATAAATACTCAAGGTTAAAAAGGAATACAATAAAAGTAAGCATCCTCAAATATGTTCTTTTTTTTTTCCTTCCTGCAGTTTTTGGATGGAGCCAGGTTTGAACTCGCCAATCCCGATTTATGGAGCGGGCACCCTACTCCTTGAGCCACAGGCAAAGCCCTTTTTTTTTTTTTTTTTTCTTGGAGACAGTGTCTCACTCCATTGCCTGAGGCTAGAGGGCTCAGATGTGATAGTCCACAGCAACCTCAAACTTCTGGGCTCAAGTGATCCTCTTGTCTCAGCTTCCTGAGTAGCTGGGACTACAGGTGCCTGCCAGAACACCCAGCTAATTTTTCTATTTTTAGTAGAGATGAGGTCTTACTCTTGCTCAGGCAGGTCTTGAACTCCTGAGCACAAGCAATCCACCTGCCTCGGCCTCTCAAACATGATTTTTAAAAAGACTTAAAATTGTTCCCAAATAGCCATCAGTGGATGTTAGAATAAAACAATCACTGAATATATTTGTTAGGGGCAATGAGAAGGTATTGCCCCAGCAAGAAGAGTGAAAGGTAAACTATGGGAGAGAAGAGAAGGTGGTTTATAATCTCCAGTAATTATTGTCAACATATAAACCAAAAAGATACTACAAGGATTTGTTATTGCAAGGGGATCTGCAAATCTATAAACAAATAAACCATTGTTGTAATAAAGGAATAAACAATGTCATATCCCCAAGCATATATATTAAATATGATCCTGTTTGACTAATAAAGTATAATTTTCCTTAAAAGCAGCAGCAGCGGCTCAGTGCCTGTGGCTCAAGTGGCTAAGGCGCCAGCCACATACACCTAAAGTGGCCGGGTCTGAATCCAGCCTGGGCCCACCAAACAACAATGATGGCTGCAACCAAAAAAATAGCCAGGCGTTGTGGCCGGCACCTGTGGTCCCAGCTACTTGGGAGGCTGAGGCAGGAGACTCACTTGAGCCCAGGAGTTGGAGGTTGCTGGGAGTTGTGATGCCACAGCACTCTACCCAGGGGGATAGCCAGAGGCGATGTCTTAATGTAAAAAAAAAAAAAAAAAGCTGCAGCAGCAATAACAACAAAGCCCTACTATTTAACCCAGTATTTCCCTTTTTAGGACTATGGCAAAAGAAAGTAATCAGAAACTGGGAGAAAACATTTGCTTTACATTCATTGGAGCACTATTTATAACATTAATAAAGTAGAGCTAATCTAGATATCCAAAAGAGAATCATTAGTTAAATTATGATATGCTCATACTGAACAAAATACTAAGTAGCCACTAAAATCACATTTTCAAAGAAAATCTAATGTTATAGAAAATATTCACAATATTAAAGACAGGCTACAAACGGATGTATATTGTTTAAAAACAATTGTTATACAAATACATCAAAAAGCAGACAAGAATTTTCTTTGGATAGTGAGAATACTGGCAAGTTTTTATTGATTTGTTTATTTTTATATCTCTTTGTAATTTCTAAATCCTCTACACACATAGTATACAAAATTTTTTTTAAAGATAAACTTGCTTAAAGTTCTAAAAAGATATTCTTTCATAGAAGTATTATAGTTATAATCATTTCTTCACTAGATTCTAATTACAGAACTGTTTAAACTAAAAATCAGCAAGTACTCTTGAGTGATTTATCCTTAGTTCTAAAACAGTATAATTGGCATTATGAAGAGATGGATGGAATGCCTCATTCATAGTCAATGTTCATTCCTCAATTAAGCATGTTTATATTCAGTATAGAAAAAAATGACAAAATGAGCTGAATGACGTATTATGATTATATTTAAAAGATTTGCTAAAAGGTTCTATCTATATTCAGTCTCAACTTTTATGAATCACTATGTGACTGTCCATTTAAATCATAAAACAATAAATAAGCTGTTATTACTATTAAATAGATAAAAGAAGTGAAGAGGTCAGCTAGAGCCTCATCATACCACAACTAGAACCTGCTGAAGCAGACTTAACCTCACCCAACAAACGATCTGAAAACTTCCAGACTATGTAGACTTAGTGACTATGCCACTAAGGTCATATAGATCCCACTAACCTACAAGAAACTTTTAAGTACTAAACCCATGGCACTTCATAATCCTGTTTACCTAAATCTGCACCAAAAATGCTAACCTTTCTCATTCGCTAACTCTCAGTCCCCAACTATTCTACATATTGCTTTCATCTGAGTCAACTTAACTTCTCTCAAAATGCTACTTTCATAAATCTACAGATGCTGCCATTAGTCAATCCCTATGCACATCTCAAAATATGTTCCCTCCTTGCTTCTTAGTGCCTTTTCAGAACCATTATATTCCTTTGGTCATCTAAAAAGCCTGCTCACTTGAGGTCCTCCTGTGCTGGTTCCTCCTCTATCAACTTCTAAAATGTTGGGAATTCTACTGCGCTTGGTCCTAGACCCCTTTTCTCTGTTCTGTCTCTGTATACTCCCCAGATTATTAAATGATTCCCAGAACTTTAAATACATGGCATTTATTTTTATTATCACTTGAAAGCTTTTGGTTCTCAAATTTATTTCTGTAATACAGATCACTCTTTCTACCTTTTGAGACATTTACATTTAACCTCTCACTTTAGAGTAGCATATGTCTATCTCATTCACCTGATTAAAACTCTTTCAAGGCACGTTCTATAAAACCCTGAAAGATCTGGTTTGATTCTCACCTCATGCCATTCTTCCCTTGCTCACTACCTTTCAGTTGCATTAGTGTTCTTTCAACTTATTGGTTATAAAAAGAAAGCTCTGGTTGGGCACAGTGGCTTAAGCCTGTAATCTTAGCACTCTGGAAGGCTGAGGCAGGAAGATCCCTTGAGCTCAGGGAGTTTGAGACCACCCTGAGCAAGAGTAAGACCCCATCTCTACTAAAAAACCTCAGAAAAACTAGCCTGGTATCGTGGCAGGCACCTGTACTCCCGGCTACTTGGGAGGCTAAAGATCAAGGTTTGCTTGAGACCAAGAGTTTGAGGTTGCTGTGAGCTATGTATGATGATGCCAGGATACCCCACCCAGGGCAGAGAGTACAGAGAGTAAGACTTTGCCCCCCTCCCCCCCAAAAAGAGAGAAAGCTGTTTGTCATCTCAGGACTTTTTTGTACATGATGTTCCCTTTTCCTTTCTTTTTCAACTCCAATCCCTAACCCACCACTTTTTATCTTTCAGGTCTCAACTTAAACATCACCTCTTCAGAGGTGCCTTCTCTAGACCAATCCAATCTAAATTAGTTTTCCCCTGTTATTATATTCATGGTAAGCAATTCTTTTCCTTCAAAGCATTTATCACAATTTGCAAATAAGTAAACACACAAATAATGTCCTGACCATATTAGACATACAAACTGTATCTTCTGAACAAATCAAAAATCAGTAAACAGGCCAGGCGTGGTGGCTCAGCTTGTAATCCTAGCACTCTGGGAGGCTGATGCTGGTGGATTGCCCTGAGCTCACAGGTTCAAGACCAGCCTGAGCAAGAGCAAGAGCCCATCTCTAAAAATAGCAGGGCATTGTGGTGGGAGCCTATAATCCCAGCTACTTGGGAGGCTGAGGCAAGAGAATCACTTGAGCCCACAAGTTTGAGGCTGCTGTGAGCTATGAGCCTTTTCGCGCTCTCTCTCTCTCTCTTTTTTTTTTTTTTTTTTTAAAGAGAATGGGTTTCATTCTGTCACCCACGGTGGAGTACAGTGGCATGACTGCAGCCTCAACCTCCCAGGTTCAAGAGTTCCTCCTGCCTCGGCCACCTGAGCTAGGACACCAGGACATCACATGTGTCTACTTTTCTCTTTCATATCAAGTCTTTTGAAACATAAACATTTTTATTTCTGATAATGTGCATTTTACCTATTTTTCATTTTATTGCTTATGCATTTGGTCTAATATCTAAGAAGACACCACCTAATCCAAGGTGAGGAAGATCTATGTTTTCTCCTGGGAGTTCTATAATTTTAGCTCTTGCAATTAGGTCTTTAATTCATTCTGAGGTAATTTTCATAGATGATGTATTTTAACTTTGTAGGTGGAATATTTAACTTCATCCTTCTGAATGTGGATATCTGGGTATCCCAGACCATCTATGGAAAAAAGTTTTGTTTGTTTGTTTGTTTTTTTGAGACAGAGTCTCATTTTGTTGCCCTTGGTAGAGTGCCATGACATCATAGCTTTAGCACTCTCAAACTCACAGGCGCAAGTGATTCTCTTGCCTCAGCCTCCCAAGTAGCTGGGACTACAGGTGCCAACCACAATGTCCAGCTATTTTTAGAGATGGGGTCTTGCTTTGGCTCAGGCTGGTCTCGAACCTGTGAGCTCAAGCAATCCACCCGTGGCCTCCCAGAGTGCTGGGATTATAGGAGTGAGCACGCTCAGCCTGAAAAAAAAATATTCTTTCGCCACTTAAGTCATCTTGGTATCCTTGTCAAAACCAATTGACCATAAGGTAAGGGCTTAATTTCAGACTCGCAACTGTACTCCATGGATCTTATATGTTTATGCTTATGCCAGGGTCACATTATCCTGGATGCTATAGGCTTTGCAATAAATTTTTAAATTGAGAAGTAGGAGTCCTCCAACTTGATTCTTTTTTTCCCAAAATTTTTTGGACTATTCAGAGTCTATTATGGCTTGAATTGTGTCCCCCAAAGAGGATATGTTGAAGTCCTAGCCAGAAGTACCTCAGAATGTGACCTTATTTAGAAAGAGTCTTTACAAAGATAATTAAGTTAAAAGGAGGTAATTCAGGTTATTAGGTAATTCCTAATGCAATGACTGATGTCCATATAAAAATCGCAATGGGCACAGAAACACACACACAGAGATAAGATATAAAGGCATACAAGAAGAAGACATCTAAATGACTGAAGTGATCTACAAGCCAGAAATGTCAAGTATTGCTGGCAAACAGCAGAAGCTAGAAGAGGAAAGGAAGGATTATTTCCTAAAGCAGTCAGAGCGTGATCCTGCCAACTCCCTAATTTTGGCTCTCAGTTTCTAGAATCGTGAAACCATTCACTTTTAAGCCACCAAGTTTTAATACTTTGTTATGGCAGCCCTAGGTAACTACTATAGGATCCCTTACATTTCCATGTGGATTTTAGCGTCACTTTATCAATTTCGGCAAAAAGGTAACTATAATTTTGATGAAGCATTGAATCTGGAGATTAGAGGAAGCAATGTCATCTAAACAGTATTAAGCCTTCCAAAAATTCATAAACATTTCTTTCCATTTATTTAGGTCTTCTTTATTTTCTTTCAAAAATATTTTATAAGTTCCAGAGTATTCGTTTTACACTTCTGCTAAATTTATTCCTATCTTATTCCTTTTGACACTATTATATGGTAGACTTGTTTCCTTGGTTTCATTTTCAGTTTGCTCATTACTATGGTATAGTAATTCAACTGATTTTTTATACACTGATCCTGTATAAAATTAGTTGAGCTTGTTTATTAGCTCTAACAGTTTTTTAGTGGATTTCCTAGGATTTTTCTATATGTATCTAAAAATAGAGATAGCTTTATCTGATGCTTTTTATTTCTTTTCTTGCCTAACAGCCCTGGATAGAATCTCTAGTACAATGTCACAGAGAAGTGACAGCAGTAGAGATTGCTTCTAATATTAGAAGGAAAGCACCTAGTTTTTTGTTTTTGTTTTTGTTTTTTTTTGAAGAAAAGAACAGATTTGTTTTGTACATGCTGTGGTTTTGCAGGGGAGCATGGCAGGCAGGCCTGTATATAGCTTGGAAATGCATTGAGAGAGCAAGGAAAGGAGATGGGTGTGGAGTTTTTCTTTCTTTTTTTTTTTTAATCACACTTCTTTTACTTTTTATTTTAGGTTAATATAAGGGTACGTTCAATTACATTACACTGTTTGAGTCTGTAAGGTAAAGACCAAGTGTAGCTGGGTTTTTCACCCAAGAAGGGTCCCATATACTGCACTGTACTATTGGGTGGAAATTTACCAAACCCCCTCCCCAAGGCACCCAGTCTTTCACCATCAACTATTAATATATTAGCTTAGGGTTTCTTCACAGGTGTTTTTTATAGACTCAGGAAATCCTCTTATATTCCTAGTTTGGGTATATTTATAATAAATGGAATATCCTTTCAAAAGTCTGTATTCCATATAATGTATGGCTCGCTGTTGCTCTGTGATGTGCTGAATGACTTAAACTGCTTATCAGAGACAACTTACCAATGAAATCTTGGGTTTTTAATTTAGCAGAAAAATATAAATACAGTACTACTTTATTTTAAATATTCAAAAGCTATCCTCTTTAAGTATATTTATGTTTTAAACAAATTCTGATCATGTTTTTTTTAACATCCTCAAGGTATCACCAATTAAAGTACCTCAAAGAAGAGGGTACTATGATTCATTTAATTACTAAATGGCTCAAACAGCAAAAATTTAATTTAAAAAACAAATCTATGGGCCCTTGCAGTTTTAGTAGAAAACCTAGATACACAGAGATCAAAATAATAGTATGCTGCAATAAATGTTTTAGAATTACTGTCAGTACATGTATAATCTTCTAAACATATAAACAATAAAAGTAACCTAAAAATCAAATTTGCTTTAATTGGCAAAACCCACACTCTATGATACCTTAGCTGGATAGCAATTTCTATCAGTGCATCAAACAATTATCATCCCAATATCCTGTTCTTTAAACAAATACACAGAAATGCTGAATATAGAGAACTAGAGAAATACTCCTTATTCACCAGCAATTACTTGAAGCAAACAAGGAATGGCTTAGCTTTTCTATTGAGTGCATTGGCATAAAGAACCCTTGTTTATCTCTCTGGCCTCCCAATCCTAACTTTAAAAGTAAATCAGCATTTCTTAAGTATCTTGTAAAATGATTTCTTCATCCACTCTTTAGAAGGAAGAATCACATGGTAAGATAAAGGAAAATAATTCAAAAATAATACCTTACACCTAATTATGCAAATTGCTTAATTTCTTAAGCATTAAGAAACATGGACTTCTCCATCAAAAAGTTCTGTGACTGGTATTAAAGAACTAAAGATATATTACCTTAAAGAACTTGTGCTCTTAACTAGAGGTATAACTCAAAATCTAAAATAAGAAATAATTTGAAATATATAAACAAATGGAAAAGGAATAAAATATGTTTTATAAAGCATTAACAGCTCTTCTTTCACCACCATCTTACACAGGTAAGCTTTAGTCTTGAGCTACTTAATGGTGTTTATTGATTTTTAGAAAACAATAAGAATAAGAATGCAAGAATGCATGCACTCAACTTTTTACACTTTATGTTCTTTAAATGAAGTTTTATGCTAGGTCAGTCATTAAATTCCCTTATGTAAATCTGCTTTGCTGAACAGTATCAATAATGACAGAAATAGTCCAAGTATGCTATTTATTCTTAGTTAGCTTAATCCCATTATATTTTACTAGAATGCACTGTAGGGAATAAAAAATAATAGGAATTGATGATTTAAAAGTATATAAAACATCTTATCATTAATAATCTTTCAAGCCACAATACATGCAACATACTATACTGGAAGCTTTACATGTTATTCATCTAATGTCAGAGTATTTCTATATATGAGGAAACTGGGGCACAGTTCAGGAACTTGTCCAAGGTCACATCTAGAAAAGGGCAAATTCAGAATCAGACTAAAAGAAAGGATTTAACCCAGAGCCCAAGCTCTTACTCAGCATGTTACTTCCTCCTAAGCTACTTATAAAAGCATAATATGAAGTCAAAATATTAAGATAATCTCAGTTTTCTTTCATTTTAAGATCATAATTATGTGTGAAAATACACCATTGAAAGAAAATTTTTAAAAGGTGAGTCTTTTGAAAAACAATACTGGAACAAATAGACATCTACTCACCAAAAAAATGAATAGTCACTAACCTTACACAAAAATTAACTCAAAATACACAAAACTTTACAAAAACTTAACTCAAAATGCATCACAGACCTCAAGTAAAATGCAAAACTATAAACTTCTTAAAAGATAAACATAGGAAAAATCTAAGTGGTTTGATAATGACTTTTTAGTTACAACATCAAAAGCATAGTCCATGAAAGAAAAATTAAGTTAGACATCATTAAAATTAAAAACTGCTCTGTGAAAGACACTATTAATAGAATAAAAAGACAAACCACAGACTAACAGAAAATACTTGCAAAACATATATCTGATAAAGAACTATAGTAGAACCTCACAGCTGACCACCTCCCTACATCAACCACCTCCTACATTGACCACCTCCTTTAATTGACCTAATTTTCATAAACCAGCCATATACCACATGTACTCAATAGGAGTTCCTTATGTTGACCATCTCTGTTTGTCGATTAGTTTGTTGCAGTCCCTTGGCTGGTCAACTTACAGAGGTTCTGCTGTAGTATAACAAAGAAACTCTTAAATAACAAAATAACTCTCAAAATAACAATGAACTCTTAAAACTCAACAAGAAAACAACTCCATTAAAAATCGAACAAAAAATATGAACTGACATATCACCAGAGAAGATATACAGATAGCAAATAAACAAATGAAGAGATGCTCAATATCATATGTCATTGGGGAACTCCAAATTAAAGTAACAAGGTACCTATTAGAATAGAATGGCCAAAGTCCAAAACACTAACACCACCAAAGGGTGGTGGGAAATGCAAACTTGTACAGCCACTTTGGAAGACAGTTTGGCAGTTTCCCAAACTGTCTTCCAAAGTGGCTAAACATAGTCCACCATACAATCCAACAATCACACTCACAGATATTTACCCAAGTGAGTTGAAGACGTTATGTCCACAAAAAACCTGAATACTAACATTTATAATAGCTTTATTCAATTGGCCCAAAAGTGGAAACAATCAAAACATCCTTCATTAGGTAAGCTATACAAAGGATTATTATTCAAGGATAAGAAGACACAAGGTATTAAGCCAGAAAAAGCCAGGGAGAAATATTAAATATATAGCTAAGTGAAAGAACTAGTCTAAGAAGTCTTCATACTGTATGATTTCAACCATATGACATTTTGGAAAAGACAAAACTCTAATAAAAAGTTCCATGTGGCCAGAGGATTGGGGGGAAGCATTGAATAGGTAAAGGATGAAACTTGGGGGCAGTAAAATTATACTGTATGATACTATAAGAGTAAATACCTATCATCAGGCATTTGTCAATACCCACAAAACAACTTAATTAAAAAGTGCCAATTACAAACAGTAAACTATAGATTAGTTAACATGAAGCATCAATACTAGTTCATCAATTTTAACAATGTAGTATACGAACACAAGATGTTAATAGTAGGGAAAAACATTATGCACCCATACTGAATGTTAATAATAAGAAAAATATGGATGAGGAGAAGGGATTATATAGGTACTCTTTGTACTTTCTGTTCACTTTTTCTGTAAACTTAAAACTGCTTTTTAAAATAGTCTATTAATTTTTTTTTAAAAGGTAAGAAAAAGACATGATAGTACAATGATTCTAAGACACAAGAGTAGGTATCATATGCAAAGTTTTGTTCATTACTAAAATTTTAAGAGGACTGAGTGGTTTGGACCTATTATTTTGCATTGTTTTTATCTCTTTATACTCAAACTTAATAAGAATATGGGTGGCGCCTATGGCTCAAAGGAGTAGGGCGCCAGCCCCATATGCCGGAGGTGGAGGGTTCAAACCCAGCTCCAGCCAAAAACTGCAAAAAAAAAATTTAAAAAAACAAAACTTCTGGGAGTAGAATCATAGCATATACCTGGTATGTGTTTATAAGCCTCCTCATGTCAACATGAAGCAAAAGGATAGGAACTTTTGAATTTGCTGCTATAAACTAGATAGAACACAATTTCTTTGTGCCCCAATCTACCCAAATGTAAGATGAAGGGTTAAATTTGAAAGAGAGGAGCATGAATCAGAATACTAGCATCAATTTAAAATTTCTTTCTCCTCTACATGAATGTTACATTTGAACTAAAATGACTTCTAAACCACATACTTCCCTTACTTAAACCTATTTGTCATAGGCAAACAGAACTTTCATTGTTTTCAACTAAGGCAGACTTGTAACTATAGCTAAACTTATAAATAAATTCATGATTAAATAAACTAATGTTTTTTCTATCACAATTCTCTCCCTACAAGAACAATAGCATTTGGTCTTCTGCAACTGCTTGAACTATTCAGAAAGATCATCAAGAGTGTAAATTTAGAATTTCAGATCACTATAAGGAATCAGATACTCAAGAAAGCAATCCAATAGCAGGCTGCTGTTACTTCTCACTGGTAGCAACTATCTCATATTTCTTTAACATTCACGTGAGCAAAGATCAGCACACACTAAACCCAACGCCAGCGTGGTTCAATTTCCTTATCTTAAAATTAGTGTTAAGTATCATGCCAAATTCCAGAAGCCTATTTTAGAAAACTAAAATTTATTATCTATCCCCAGCACTTAGAACACAAAACAGTACATGGGCACCACAGAATATGGCATATACCAAGTATTTTTCAATTAATTTATTCTACAAATAGTTGAACATTTGCCATGCATATGTCAAGCACAATACTCAGCCATGGAATAGAATGCAAAACAAACACTCTAGTAGGGAAGACAAAAATGATGTGTTAAGTGGTAATAAGTATAATTTTTATAAAATAAAGCAAGGTGGAGGATATTTATTGGCTAGAAGCAGTCACAAGAAAACCTTCTGGAATAATGAAAATGTTCTGTACTTAATTTGATCTGGATGCAGTGTATTTACTGATCTGTATACTTAAGATTTTATGCAATCTGCTGTATACAAGTTACAGGTACAAGTGTTTTGATAAGCCTGCTAAAAGCAATACCTAGAAGACAACCTCATCCAGCTCCAAAGATGATTTCCTCTTGATTACCACAACTATTAACATACTTTTAGGTACCAGGACCAAATATCCTCATAACTAAATAAAATAACAACTTCATAAGTCAATCAGTTAGTAAGTACCTACTAATACAGACTAGTTAAGGCAAAAGAAAACCAAACCCCTGCTTCAACTTCCAGTAAAAGGTAAAAAGAGAATGGTGCTAAAAAAGGAGTCCTACAACTAATCACGATAAATATAAAATGGGATGCATATGTCTTAACAAAAAACACCTACTAGCCATTTAGTACTTCCTTATTTTCCCCCTAAACTCCAAAGTTACTGTTAGAGGAAAACAAAAAGAATACAAGAACTGTGCTCTCAAATTGTTCCATGATCCGTACAAAGTTTAGCATGGTCACAAAAGCATGTACTCCAGAGACAGACAGACTGGGTTACTTAACTCATAGGGTTGTTACCAGAAGTAAATAAGTAAATTTATGTACTGTGCTTAAAACAGTGGTTGGTACATAAAACTCACTAGGTGTTTGCTGCTGCTGCTGCTACTACTACTACCATTAGGAATCGTATCAGAATTAGCACCTAGGTACTACAAACAGGCAAATTAACCCAGTAAAGAAACAGTATTAGATAGCTCACAGCTGAAGGCACCAATAACACTCCATTTCTGCTCCCATTTATTCCCAGACTCAGTACTTCTAGAATGATTTTGCCCTGGAAGAAATAATGCATCGACTTAGTATAATTCACACAAATTGTTACTTATACATCCACAATGTAGAACAGATCATTTGATGCCTAACTGATGACATAAAAATAGTCAATAAAAGATAATCAAATTTCCAGAAGAGAAAAAAAAATGCCTATATAAAGAAGGGAAAGTTAGTAGTTGAGGCCAATCAAGTTCCTTTTCAGTGGACTTCACTAGATAAGTCTCACTTTAACTGATGTCCAGCCCCTCCAAAAGGTATCTTTATGTGTGCCTCTTCACTTTTTATAGATGACAATTCAAATCAATAATTTAACCAATATCTGTATGGATCTAGCATTTCCCTGGATATAATCAGAGGATGTAAAAGTTGTTTGAGACATAACTGCTATTCTGACAGACTAGATAGAAAGGCAATCTACTCATTCAGTGAACAAACATTCTTGAGGATTATTCAGTGAGCCTGGCTCTAGGCCTGGGCCCTAATTGGTTTTAAAATCTATTTTCTTTTTTTTCTTTTTTTTTTTTTTTTGAGACGGAGCCTCAAGCTATCCCCCTGGGTAGAGTGCCATGGCATCACGCTCACAGCAACCTCCAACTCCTGGGCTCAAGCAAGTCTCCTGCCTCAGCCTCCCAAGTAGCTGGGACTACAGGCGCCTGCCACAACGCCTGGCCATTTTTTGGTTGCAGCCATCATTGTTGTTTGGCGGGCCCAGGCTGGGGATTCGAACCCGCCACCTTAGGTGTATGTGGCTGGCGCCTTAGCCGCTTGAGCCACAGGCGCCGAGCCTTAAAATCTATTTTCAATCAATCTATTGGATAAAACTCCTCAATGGGTATGTTAAGTACCCTGGTATGAAGGAAGAAAGAAGGAATAACCTGAAATGTCAAAGGACTTCCAGTACTTTAACATCTGTGCTACATTTTGAGAAAGTTAAGTTTATTAGGGAGAGAAAAGAGAATATTTCAGATGCAAAAGTAAATCATTATTATTTCAGAGTAAATTATTTATTTTGGAGGCAAAAATAAACACCGGAGAAAGAGTTCAAGATGGCTTCTGAAAAAGAGAATAAATCCAGAAGCAAGCAGGAATATTCATGACAAAGGACTTAACCTTTATTCTATAAAGAAAGAGTAATAAATAAAAGGTTAATAGAGGAAGATGTATAATCAGACTTCTGAATGTCTACCTAGGGTAGGGCAGAAGGGTAGACAAGGATAGGGACGTAAAATCAGTAACAAGCCAAGGGTAGACAAACCTTTTCCATAAAGGGTCAGACAGAAACATTTACTGTCTGTTTCAGACTTTGCAAGCCATACAGTCTGTCACAACTATACAATTCTGCCATTTTAGCATAAAAACAACAATAGATAATAAATATAAAAGCTAATGAAATGAGCAAGGCTGTTGCTTTAGTCCATTTTGTGTCTATAACAGAATACTTGAGACGGGGTAATTTATAAAGAAAAGGGGTATAATTTAGTTCACAATTTTGCAGGCTGGGAAGTTCAAGAGCAAGGCCCTGGCTTCTGACAAGAGCTACATCATAACATGGTGGAAGGTCAAAAGGGAAGCAGACATGTGTAAAGGCAAAACCCAGGGAGCATGCTGGCCTTATAATAATCCACTCTCTCATAACTAACCTACTCCTACATGAATTAATCCAACTTCTCCAAAGCAAGAACTCAAGAATAGCACCAACCTGTTTATGAGGGACCCCACCACCACACTGAGGATCAAATATTAATGTGAGTTTTGGTAACGACAAACAAGCCATATCCAAACCACAGCTGCTGTGTCCTAATAAAACTTAACTTACAAAAATAGGTAACTAGTCATATTTAGCCAGATTTTCTTGTTCAGAAAGCATCTTGATCTTTTATAGTTTGTGAACCTCTGGTCTTGGCAAAGAGTAAAAAGTCCTAAACTAAAGGGTATAGAAATAAAGCAATAGAAATGAAGAGGAATATATTCTAGAAATATTTAAGGGGTAGACTTGAATGACTTGAGGTAAAGAACTAGGTAAGTGTAAGGAAGAAACAACTGTAATTCCTGGGAATGAAGCCAAAAATCTCTATGGATAACGGCACCATTCACCAAGATAGAGAAAAGGAAAGAGGACAATACTGCGGTTTCATTTTGTTTGTTTAGAGAAGGAGAGAGGGTGAAGAGAGAAAATTAATTTAGTATTAACCTGTTCCCTTTAAGGTACTTGTAGAACATGTAGGTGGTATAATAATTCCAGCAGGTCTGGAATTCTGAAGAGATCTGGGTTAGACAGAGACCTAAATTTGGTCACAGAAGTGTAAGCCACTCCATGAACCTGTATGTTTTTTACAATCCTCTCCCTTAATTAACTACTTGATCCTTTGAGTTGTTTCTCAGAAAAGATGGACTGAACTCCTAGCCTCAAGTGATACACTGGCCTCAGACCCTCAATGTGCTGGGAAGTGATGGATTTTCTAGAAGAGTGTTGAGGTTGTGAAACACTCAGGGCAGACTTCCTAACACCAAAGATTCACCATCCCCCACAACCTGCCCCCAATACAAGCTGGCTCTGGTGAGATATGCCAAGGCACATGGCCCCCTCCTCTAAAAGCTCAAGATCACCCTAGTCTGGGAGGAAGATTTGAGGCAACTTCTCAAATGTTCTCCGAACACTTCCTTGGCATCTTCATTGTCTCAATTATTGACATTTGTGCAAAGAACAAATGGAACTAGACCATAATCCAAAACCTTCTTGTGGTTGTGACGACAATAGTAGTTAAAAATCACCCAGGGAAAAGGAAGGAGGTATCCTAAGAACAGAGTGCTGAGGTCAAAATATAAACATTAAAGGAGAGGGAACTATGGGTGCAGGAAAATGCTCAGCAGCCAACAAGCTTGAAAGGAACAGTTTCAGAAGAATGGAGGGTAAGGGTCATTGTACTAAATTAAACTATAGGATATAGTCTCTATCAGGAAAAAATTAGCATGCCAAACACTGAAGAGCTCAGTAGGATTTGTGACACTTTAGGCATAAAGTACATAGATGCACAGTGGAAAAACAAATGACAACTCAGAACAGGTAAATCTATAGAGACACAAAGCAGATAGGTGGTTACCAAGAGATTGGAGAAATCTGCTTAATGGATACAGAGTTTTCCTTTGGAGTGAAAAAAATGTTTTGGAATTTGATAAAGGCAATGATTGTACATTGAGACTGTACCAAATGTCACTACA
This sequence comes from Otolemur garnettii, assembly GCF_000181295.1. Lineage (NCBI taxonomy): Eukaryota > Metazoa > Chordata > Mammalia > Primates > Galagidae > Otolemur > Otolemur garnettii. Next base: position 5,571,990 of record NW_003852484.1, on the reverse strand, counting down.
TTGTATACTCTTAAATCCGTTAATGTTTTCATTATCTCAATTTCACCTAAAGTTTTTACAAAATGACAAGGAGAAAAATCAGTGGACAAGCCAGAGAACAGAAAACCCAATAAATAGGCTAGTTTACAAGAAACCAGATTATTAGAAGTCTTCAAAGAAAGGCAGAATATTGTAATCAGATTACAATAGGCAACAGGACAATTTTAGGCATCTCTTTCCCAGTTTTAACTAGAATAGGACGCACCTCGACTATTTAATTAGGGAAACTGGGCCAGGCAGATAGCTCTCACCTATAATCCTAGCACTCTGGGAGGTAGAGGTGAGAGATCACTTGAGGCCAGGAGTTGGAGACCATCTTGGGCAAAAGAGTAAGACCCCCTCGGCTCCTTAAAAATAAAAAAAATAGCCTGGTATAGGGCCCCACACCTATAAATCCAGCTTCTGGAGGCTGAGGCAGGAAGACCACTTGAGCACAGGAGTTTAATGTTGCAGTGAGCTATGATGATGCCACTGTACGCCAGCCTGGGCAACAGAATAAGACCCTGACTCAAAATAATATTAATAATAATAAAGTAACTTGGGAACCTAATTTGCACCATGTAATAAAGCTGTAACTACTAAAGAAACAGGATAAAATAGATGCTAAAGTTATAGCATATCTGCTCAGAGCGGACCAGCACTTTATCATTAATTAAGGGTTTGGGGTTCCTTTTTTTAATATATAATTGGGTAATTGTAAAAAGCACTATCTATACTAAACTGCAAAGGCACTATCTGTACTAGATTGCTTCCATTTTTTCATGCCTCCCTGTAATCAATCTATCAATGTGGCTTAATAGTCTTTCTTTACCTCCTGAATTTGAACTGGCCTGATGACTTGCTTTGGCCAACAGATGGCAGTGAAAGTGGCATTAAATCAATTCTGAGACTGGGCCTCAAAAACCTTTGCATGCTTTGACTCCTCTCTTGGAAATCTGCTCAGCCATCATGAAACAAGCCCAAGCCAGCCAGTTAGATATCTAAAGACAACTGGCTCAGTTATCCTATTACTTCAGCTGACACCCAGCCAACCATCAGATACATGAGAGAGGCCATGATACACCAGCCTCAACCAATCTACTAGCTATACACCACCAGACATATGAACAAATTCATACGAGATCACTTAACTCTGGTTCACATCAGAACTATTCAGCCAATCCCAAGACCCATAGCAATAATAAATTGTAGTTGTTTTAAGCCAAGTTTTGTAGTAGTCCCTTATGTAATGATAACTAACTTATACTTAATGATAACAGTGATAATCAGAAAAACCATTAATCTGGCATAAAAGCTAGATTTGTGTCACCAAGTGCTGATTTATTCAGTGTTTTATAAATATACACCTATACCTTTAGAAAGGAAAAGAAAACCTTACTATTAAATTCCTCTGTGAAAAACAATACTTTGGTATTGGGAATCTGAAAAATGATCTAGTCAACTATCACTCCTCTCTTTCCTAAAATTATAGCATCTAAAGAAACTACTGAAAATATACAGGCAGTCCCCAAGTTACAAACATCCAACCATGTACAACTCATACTTACCAATGGAGGCTGTTAACAGGTAAATGCACCCAACTATCCTAATTTACATATAAAATCAACTTAAGAACAAACCTAGAGAACCACTCTGAGGACTGACTATAATTGTAATTTCTGATAACATGATGTATCTTTGGAAAACAACTATCACATTACAGTAACTGACTCTTCTTAGAAGGGCGTTATTTTCATGGCTAACTTAAATTGGAGTTTTAGATAGTTTTTTTGCTTTGGTTTAAGTAAGGGAAGCTCCTAGGAGTTTCTAAATTATCCAGGTGCTACTACAACTTTAAATTTTTAAAAGCATTACACCATAAGAGCAACTTTTTAATACAAGAGAATCAAATCTTGCTTCAAAGAGTCAAAAATAACGAAACCGTATTAACTCAATGCCTCCCGCAAATAGTACAGTAGCTTCCTAAACTGAGAGGTATTCGATATATTTAAACAATGACAGAGATTCCATCTATTCTTTTCTGTGAAGAACCAGAACTACTACTTCAACAATCTAGTCACTAACCTATCACCACCATGTCAATAAGCTTCTACCAATTTCTAGGAAAGTAATTTTGTACACAAAGCAAGAACCTAGGCACTCATGATTTATTTGGTATGACTGCAGACATGGTAAGACTTATAAATAAGAAATACTTTTTTAAAAAGCAATGAAATCCTTAATAATTTATTAAATCATTCCTAAATGATCTTTTTACTAAACCAGTTATCCATAAAAATCAAAACTGTGTTGTGGCATTTAAAATCAGTGAAAATTCCTATGAGGGTTTAGCAGTATTAAACTTTAAATACCTTTAACACATTCTGAGAAATTTACAGAAATAATTTGGTTTACTATTTTTAAACAAACTTAAATGCTCCTCTCCATTACAAAGGAGACTGTGGATGTTAGAAAAGTTCAACACAGAGGGCTACCTTACAAAATAGGATTTTCCATCCATTAACATTTTACAATACCAAAAAGGTGCAGATTCTCAGTAGGAATTAGATAGAAGGAAGAAATAACAAGTAAAATGACGGCTATCAGATATCTTTCATGGCAGCCCATCTGCCCGTGGGCCCCATGTTGCTCTTATGAGGACTTTTTTGGCTTATCTATGGTGCTGGATATCACAAAAAGTATGCATAGATCTTTTTCTTTTTGTTTTTTCTTTTGCTAATCAACTTTCATTAGTGTTTGTATACTTAATGTGTGGCCCAAGACAATTCATTCTTCCAATATGCAGCAAAGGGAACAAAAAGATAAGACACCCTAAGTTGATTTCATTTTCTCTTTTTTAAGAGCGTAAGTTTCACATAAAAAGGTGAATATAGGCTTTCTCAGACCATGGCCCAAACCCTAACTTCCTGACCTCCAAGTACTGCTCTGGGTTAAATTACAAGTTACCCAGTAGTTCTGATACTAAGACTACAACATTTACAAACCTCATCAGGTTATGTCAATTTCCTGTCCTAAAATAGCCTACAAAATCCCCTATTCTCTGCCCCCTACACATACTGTGTAATTCTAGGTCATCTTTTACCCCCTCACTCATTTTTAAATACTTTAACCTTCCATAAACAGCTGTAACAACCAGCCACCCTGCCTCACAAAATATACCTCTTTGTTAATATATGCTACATATTCTCAGTGCTCTCCTAGACACACACAATCTGCAGTAGGATTCTATCTAAACCTATTCCCTTTTCAAAAATAGTAATATCGGCTCGGCGCCTATAGCTCAACCGGCTAAGGCGCCAGCCACGTACACCTAAGGTGGCGGGTTCGAACCCCCAGCCCGGACCCGCCAAACAACAATGACAGCTGCAACCAAAAAATAGCCAGGCGTTGTGGCGGGCGCCTGTGGTCCCAGCTACTTGGGAGGCGGAGGCAGGAGACTCGCTTGAACCCAGGAGTTGGAGGTTGCTGTGAGCTGTGATGCCACGGCACTCTGCCCAGGGGGATAGCTTGAGGCTCTGTCTCAAAAAAAAAAAAAAAATAGTAATATCTCTCTGATAAGAAAATAAGAAAATGATTATTAACACCTAATCTTTACTGAATAAGTACCTAATTGTGCCAAGCCTTTCTCTTTCTTTCTTTCTTTTTTTGAGACAATCTCTCTTTGTCGCCCTGGGTGGAGTGCTGTAGAATCAGAGCTCACAGCAACCTCCAACTCTTGGGCTCAAGTGAATCTCTTGCCTCTGCCTTCCCAGTAGCTGGGACTACAGGCACCCGCCACAATGCCCAGCTATTTATAGAGACAGGTCTCTCTGTGGCTCAGGCTGGTCTCAAACTTGTAAGCTCAGGCAATCCACCAGCCTCAGCTTCCTAGAGTACTAGGATTACAGGCATGAACCATTGCACCCTGTCTGCTAAGCCTTTTTCAAGTATTACACATTTTAACCTCATCAATCCTGTGAAATAGTACTATTATTATCACTACTTAAAAGATCAAGGAAGTTAATTTTTTTAAGTATATCATTTGTTCAAGGTCAGAGTAAGTAAGAATTGGACTGAGATTTTAAAACAGTAACTATACAGAGCTCTACAATCTTAAGTGAAAAAGCAGTAGAAAACTACATAAATCACACAGACCATACACAATAGACTAATTAAAATCAGCAATTTCATTCAGAGCACAATTCTTACAATTTCACAGTAGTAATTTCCCAGTTTACTGTTACTTAACACATTTGTAGGAATCGGTGCTAGGATCAACCACATTAATGAGTTGGGAGGCAAAGGACACAAACAAGGAAAAGATGAAAATAATTATTAAAAGGCTACTACAGGATTACATTAAATGGCTATAAGCTATTGTATTTTAGATTACAGCTGTTTCTATATCCTTCAACAAGACAGGGGAATAACATTCATGACAACTCAAGTTATAAAAAGATATCAATAAGATATTTAGCATTACATAAAACGTACATTTTAGAACAATTTTTATAAAAGGAACAAAAATCTTGAAAAATGTTTCTCTAGAAAGTTCAAAATGATAAATTTCCCAATCTCTCATTCTCTCCTGTTTTCTATCTTAAAGCACAAATGTTTTAAATCCCTGTTTAACTGGCACTTCCCAGGTGCAGATGCAAACTTCTTAAAGAGCAGTTAACACTCAAGTTCCACCTCCTCATCTGTGTTCTCCACTTCTGCTTCTACACCAGGGGTTCTCAAACTTTTTAAACAGGGGGCCATGTTTAAACAGACCGTTGGAGGGCCAAACTACAGGCCCTGGGACGAGTCAGCTGAGTGGGCTGCTAAGCAGGACAGGCAGTGGTGGCAAAAATACCCGGCAGGCCGGATAAATGTCCTAAGCGGGCTGCATGCGGCCTGCGGGCCATAGTTTGAGGACGCCTGCACCCAACTTTCCACTTAACTTGCTTTTACCAAGGTCATCAATGCCTCTTTATTCCTATGTCTACCGAACAATTTTCAGGTCTTATTTGTCCTTTAAGTAGGAGTTAGCATTTCAGATTTTTCTCCCCATCTTTCTTAAAACTCTGGTCAGTTGCCGTCTATGTCACCTAACTCTTCAGTTTCTCTTTTCTGATTACTTTTTGCTGGATTCTTTTTCCTCTCTTCTTCAACAGTTGAAGAATTCCTGGCCTTCTTCTCTTGCTAAAAATTCTCAAAAGATTATCTTAATCTCCATTCAACAACTTACACTAAACCAATACCTCTTTAGTGCACACGAGTCTCCAGGCAACTCTCTAAATGTCCCCACACATCTCTACCTGAGCATTTCCTTGGCCTCTCAAACACAGTATACTCACAATTGAACTCATCTTGGAAAACAAGCATAGGGCCTTGAAAAGTATAGTAAGTGCAAAGAATTTTGTTTTATTGGGAGTGGGGTATGTTCCACATGATGATAAACATCGTTATGCACCTGGTTGTCCAAGACAAACAGCTGGGAGTCATTCTTCATGCCTCCTTACTTTTGACCCAAACAGCCAAATAAATCACCAAGTACTAAAGGAAGATCGCACAACCTTCATCTTTTCAAACCAACTCCCTTCTCTTCACTCCCCCATCATTTCTCAACAATATCCTGCTTAGGCTCTCCCATAATATTTGTAATTGCTTGTGTCTTTAATAATACTTATCACAGAACATGGGAACATAGGAAAAACTGTGTCTTGGTCCTTATATCTAAAGTACCTTGGAAAACACAAAGAGCTGCCAATAAAAGTCTAATAAGTAAGGGGTCCTAAGAAGCTAAGAAACATATCAAAAGAAATACAATATATTGACAATGGAGTAAGAGTTTATGTATAGTCAACCTCCTAGCATTTTTCAGCATAGAAAAAGTTCTATCACATTACAGCAGTAACAGTATATCATCAGCACTTTGCATATTCAAAGTCACAAAATATTCTTGTTTCTTGCTTCAATGTACATTTTAAATTTCCTACAATACTTACGTATCACTTCCTTAATGAGGGATAAAACAGTATTTTTTAGAGCAAAATGCCACAATCAACATGAGCTTAAAATCTTTTAAGTTTTTAGGACAACATGTGTAAAACTGGGAATTAGGGTTGAGAAACACATGAGTATAATAAGAGAATACATGGAACTACAGATAAAACATTAAGCAAACACTACTAACACTAGTGTTTTCAGTTACCAGTTGGCTTACCCAGTAACAAGGGAAAAGGTGGACATATCTAGCTTTTCAGCCCAGTCAGTCAAAAATTTGCATAAAAATGGATCTTTCAACAAAAGATACTGACTAATGGGTGACTGGGCAGAACAGAAGGGGAGAAATTAGAAAATTTACACTAAAATTTATTCCAGATTTAAATTCAGTCATAAAAATACAAGAGGAAAAACTATGTGAGTAAATACATTCACTTGTATTAGCAATTCTCTAAGTGGAGTCCAGGGATCTCTGTGCCATTTTAGGAGACACAAAAAGGCCAAAATTATTTTCATCATAATAGTGTCATTTGCCTTTCTTCACTCATTATCTCATGAGTAATAAAAAGCAAGTTTTTCCAGAGGCTACATGTCATATTATATCACAACAGATTCACAACAGATTAAATGTAGAGGGAAGCCTAGAATCCAGTTTATCTTCCATTAAGCCAAAGAGATTTGCAAAAATAACTTTTATTATGGAAAATATTTTTTTCATCAAAAATACAAGGTGATTACAAAGTTCGTGTGCAATTAAACTGCACACGAACTTTATGGCCACCCTGTTACATGTTAACATGTAAATGACTATTTCTTAATAAATTAATATTTTCTAAATTTCTCAGTATTAATCTTTAATATGCATAATTTAATATCTAGATAATTTAAATATCTAGATGTAACCTACATAAACAAAAGCTTTGGGGGGGGCAAGCGAGGCCGAGGTGGGCAGATTACTTGAGCTCATGAGTTTAAGACTAGCCTGAGCAAAAGCAAGACCCTGTCTCTACTAAAAATAGAAAATCTGAGGCAAGAGGATCGCTTGAGCCCAAGAGTTGATGGCTGCTGTGAGGTATGATGCCATTGTACTCTCTACTCAGGGCAACAGCTTGAGACTCTGTTTCAAAAAAAAACTCTAGGAGTTCTCCATAGCTTTTAGGAGTATAAAGTGGGTCCCAAGAGCAAGAAGTTTGAGAACTGCTGATTTACATAGTTTGAGGAGCAAATTTCTCTTTACATGATTCAAAGCCAGAAAACTGACAGATGTATTAATAGAACTATTTTAAATTTCTATACTATCCAAAAATAAACATAAAATTACAAGAAAAAAGTATCAGTTTGGGGAGAAAGTATTTGGAACATACAATAATACAAATATAACACTCAGACATAAAGAGCTCTTTCACATCATTAAGAAAAAAAAAATCATCCTTCCTCCTCAAAAAAAATAGAAATGAGAACATGAAACACTAATGGAAAAACAATATAATACACAAGGGGTCAATATGCAGGTAGAAAAATTACTCTCAAATTTATTAGTAGTCAAAACAAAGTAAATTAAAACCAATCAAAGCAACAATATTTTTAAATTATAATATCTAATTCAGTAAGAATGCAGGAAAACAGGTGGCCGTACAAATTACTATTAGAAACATAAATTGTTATAATCCCTCTAGAAGGCAATCCAGAAAAGGGAACCAAAACTCTTAAAATTATATACACTCCTCGGCCAACCAACTCTATCCTAATGAGATAAGAGCATACGTGAAGTTCTGCTATAAGAATATTCACTGAAACATTATGTATAATTATCTAAAATAGCAAGAAAGGAATAGTTTAATACATTGTAGCATTCCATCCCATTGATCAGTTATCACCTAATGATTTTAAATGTTGTCATTTATATGGATAGATATTCTTGATATATTACATTTTTAAAAGGCAATTACACTTTTTGGTGACTCATTTCTGTAAAAGATAATAAATCTATGTGTAAACAACGAGGATACATCTGGAAATTTCACATTTAATCTTCAAAATCCTACCATGTAGACTGATCCATTTAAACTCAGTTCTCTCATCTGCAAAACTATAATAAGCGATTTTCCCCAAACCATGAAAACACCAAATCATTAAACCATTAAATGGTAGAGCTGAGATTTGACTCCAGGTTTCATAGACTTTGGAGTCCAAACTATAAATACCACCATACACAACAGTGTTAACAGTGATCAACCAAAATATCTCTCTCCCCATCCAAGCTAATATTTTTCTTTCTCTTTTTTCTTTTCTCCCAACTTCTGTATTTTTTCCTACAATGAACATATTTTACAGTTTTAATAAGGAAAAAAAGAGTATTTTTTTTTTAAATACTCTAGCTCAAAAGCCAGAGATTCAATTTGAAGGGGGGAAATGGAGCACAGCTTTCAAATTCAAAACATCTTGTTATCTAGCATTACTACAGACAAAAGAAAAAAATATATTATCAGCTTCCTTCGACCAGGGCCCGGTATGAACCCGCCACCTCCTATGTATGGGGCCGGCACCCTACTCCTTTGAGCCACAGGCAGTACCCTATATCAGCTTCCTTTGAAAAGTGTCCCAAAAAGTTAAGGTACTTTAGCATAAAAAAAAAAAAAAAAAACCCACCAACACAAAAAAACCCGGTTTAAAATCCACAACTTATAGGTTATAAACTTTTAATAAGTTATCTAACCCAGTGGTTCTCAACCTGTGGGTCGCAACCCCTTTGGGGGTCAAATGACCCTTTCACAGGGGTCACCTAAGACCATCCTGCATATCAGATATTTACATTACGATTCATAACAGTAGCAAAATTACAGTTATGAAGTAGCAATGAAAATAAATTTATGATTGGGAGTCACTACAACATGAGGAACTGTATTAAAGGGTCGTGGCATTAGGAAGGTTGAGAACCACTTCTGTAAACTCAATTTTCTTATTTGCAAATACAGGTCTCTCTCAGCAAAATCTGTAAAATTTGTAAAATGCCTATCGCTCAGGATTGCTATGAGGAGTATGTTAGAAGAATAATGCATGTAAAAAATGTAAGATATAATAAATGCTAATTCCATCAAAAAGACATACAGAGATATAAACTCTGAAATTGATATTAAAATTATATTCTCAATAGTTAATGGCTCATATTCACTTTTAATTTAAATTCAATCAAAACCAAAAATACCCAAGAAAATAAATTCCCCTGCCTTTTGGGAAACACCAAGCCTTGAAGAAGCACTCTGGAACATTTTCACCTCTCATCCTTAATGAATTTGCCCTATTTGACTTTTGTATCTTTTTTTTTTTTTTTTGAGACAGAGTCTCAAGCTGTCACCCTGGGTAGAATGCTGTGGTGTCACAGTTCACAACATTCCAACTATTGGGCTCAAGCAATCCTCTTGCCTCAGTTTTTCTATTTTTAGTAAAGACAGGGGTCTCACTTCTGCTCAGGCTGGTCTTGAACTCATGAGCTCAAGCTATCTATCCACCTTGGCCTTCCAGAGTGCTAGGATTACAGGCGTGAGCCACCGCACTCAGCCTTTCACTTTTGTATCTTCAGGAGGTTCCAGCAAAGGCCTAGCACATGGGCAGCGCCTGTGGCCCAAAGGAGTAGGGTGCCGGTCCCAGTCCCATATACTCAAAAAGGCCTAGCACATGTTGAATGTATAAATATGGAGGCCTTGGAACACCTAACACACTGTCTTTCTACTAATGAGTCTCATTATCACTCAAATCTAAAAGTCTTCACACAAGGCAGTGGTGCTAATTAACATTCACTCAATGACAGTTTTGATTCCAAAAAAGTAATCCTGCAGCAAATTTCATCCAGCTCACTTCCTATTTCCAAAAAAATTATACTTAACAAGCACACAGTCCCTGGTGAGGATCTTAAAGTCAATGAGAAAGCAGGAAAGTAAGATAGCAAGAGAGTTCTGAAATCTTGGTCTAACTCTCAAAAAGCCTAAGTCAATTAAGCCTGAATCTCACAGTTAAGCTTGATTTTTCTCCTACTCACCTTATTGACCTTTTGGCATTCATTTGGCAGTGTTTAATAAGCACCTATCACGTGCCTGGGAACAAAGTTTTGAAATCCCAACTTAACTATATAAATTTAATTCTATTATTAGCATTACAATAAAACAGCTGCACTACAAAACAAGTTTTAACCATAACTCTCCTCTGTAAATACTAAGAATACATTTCACTTCTATCAACCAAACAGAACATCCAATCATCCCATAAATTCTGAATGCCCACTATTTGTTTATTAAAAAAAAAAAAAAGAATTGAAATCCTATTATGTGCCAGGCATCACTCTGAACTCTGGGAATACACATGAACTAAAAGAAACAAAAATCTCTGCACTGAGCAAGCTTACATCTTAAGAGAAGGAACAGGAAGGAGAGAACAGTAGACATAGCTAAAAGATATTATATAAGGTTCAGAAAGAAAAATAAAGAAAAATGAAAACAGAGTCACCAGGAGCAGATACAATCTTTAAAGTAAGGTGTAAAAGAAGATATCACTATGAAAAACAAGGCCTTAAAGATGAAACCACATAAAACTAGCACAAGTATTAGTTTTAGATAGATTGGATTTATTAGTGACAACTTTGGTGAAGTAAGTTTTTCAATTCTTGAAAAGAGTAGGAATAAGACAGACAGTGTAAGACTCATAAGATGTGAGAGAAACCAATTCCTAAGAAGGTGCAAGAAATAATTACAAGAGTTACTGTGTTCCACTGGAAAAAAGAAAATGCCTAATTATAACAATACCACGAAAATGTAGGAAGTCTATTTATTTATGGTAAGGCTGCATTGACAGCAACTACAAAACAAACATTAAAATTATTTTGCTACTTTGCCATTGTCAGGCTTCAAATTTGAGATGCTTAAGCTTAACTTTCTACTGTTTGCATTTTCATCATCAAAAAACACCATTAAATTGGCAGAACAAATGTATAAGGATACTTCGTCTCAATTTCTTATTTTGGGTTTTCACCAAGAACTGCTTATAGATTTAAATTGTTACTAAGAAAATTCTATTTCAGGAGCTTAGGATATACACTGTTTATAAGCCTGAAGTAAAATCTTGTATAAAATCAAAGGACACTTTTAAAAATAATTTAGATTTCTTATTAAATAATATATATTTACTGTAGTAAAACTAAAAAATAAAGAGAAAAAGAAGAAAATGTATTTGAATAACAAGATTAAAAGTAAAATTAAATATTTTATTCACAAGTTGCAGTCAATAGAATCAAACTGCACAAATTCCTTTGCAATGTGGTATTTTATTTTCACTATTATCACGAATTTATTTCCATGTAAAATATTCTATGTCATCATTTAAAACCTTTTGTGTGAGTATCAGGACTGTTGAGAAGATTAGATAATTATAATGGTGGGCACAGAGGAAAGACTAAGTACTATTCACTGTTCCAGGAATAAAATCTTCATAAACATTCTTATATAAAATTTTAAGTTTGTGGGCATATCCTTAAGTTTTACCTTAAAATAAAGGCTCAGAGGTAGAATTTCTGAAACTCTGCACCAAATTGCCAGCCCTCTAGAAAGAATATACTTTATCCTCCTTCAGGATAACTAGGAGGAGGATATCCCTTATCACTAATTCAGTACTGTATTTCTAATCTTTTACAAATTGATTGGGGACAAGTAATGTAAATTTAGGGCATGGGCCCCATATTCCGAGGGTGGCCTGGAGCTGGCCAAACTGCAACAACAACAACAGCAAAATAGCCAGGCAATGTGGCAGGCACCTGTAGTCCCAGCTACTTGGGAGGCTGAGGCAAGAGAATCGCCTAAGCC
>NW_003852484.1:5550789-5559249 GCF_000181295.1 Otolemur garnettii | reverse complement strand
GGCCCGGGCTGGGGATTTGAACCCGCCACCTTAGGTGTATGTGGCTGGCGCCTTAGCCGCTTGAGCCACAGGCGCCGAGCCAGGCATTCCAATTTTATCTGAATTTATTTTTAGTATTAAACCATAATAGACTGCAACAATAAAATTTTTCTCAATTTCTTTCCAAATGTAAGTTTGAGTCTACAGAGAAGATACTGTATACGCCACTTTCTCAATTTTAGAGCAGTAATCACAATATAGAAAATTTAGGAAACATACATTCATATATACACACCCAGATAAATTACATATCCAGTATTAATAACATAACAATGTCTTACAATCATTTTTAAAGTCTTATTTATATTCAGGAATCTTTTCTCAGTACTCAAACTGATAACACTACATTAAAAAAACCAAGTTGCAGAATATTCATGATTCATAACATGATCCTAATTTTGTTTTTAAAAAACATTTGTAGAGTATAAATGTTGCACACATCTTTTAAATAAAAATCTTGTTTAGGGATAGAAATAGATAAAAAGTGGGCAGAGGAGGATCAGAGAGAACTTTTAATACATATAGTTCTATATTTTTGAGCATCATGGTAAAATATCATTATAATAAAAATGAAAAAAAATCTTAAAGTTTAAATGCCAAAAGGCCAAGCATCTGATCCCATCAAAATTTCCCTATGTAACACCTTAATGCCCATCAATACACAATTGCTTAAATAAAAAAAAATTAAAAACTGGGCAGTGCCTGTGGCTCAAAGGAGTAAGCCAGAGGTGGGGGATTCAAACCCAGCCCCAGCCAAAAACTGCAAAAAAAAGAAAAATTAAAACTGCTATGCAGGTACAAAAAGTAGTAAGTTTAAAATGGTTCAAATGGTCAATTTATGTTACGTATATTTTACCACAATAAAAATCATGCATGCACAGACACATACTCACATCCTAGTTCTGTCTACCAAAAGAAAACAACAATAATCCCATAGCAACAAAACACCCCAACTGTGGTCAGTAAATACTATTTCCCAGTAAACAGAATCAGAATCTGTTAGAGAAATAACTGGTTCTAGATCTAAGACAGGTGATGTACAAAATGATCCTGGAATGTCTTGTCAAACTAGAACCCAGGGTTACCAAAGGCTATTGGGGTAATAAGGAAAGATAAAAGAGCCACCATGAAGAGGCTCACAATGGCAAAATGGGACAATTTGAGAATGAAAAAGAATAACTATAATAGATTAAAACATCAAATATATACAAAACCAGAGGTTCACGCAGATACATACTTAAAGGAAAACACCTCTTTGACATCCTCCTCAAAGAACTACTAAAAGAATCAAGCATTTTATCCTGCTTTTCCTCAGGATAATCATGTAATTGGTGAGGTAAGCTTCTTTATACAACTCCAACTACAAAAGGAATGATATAATATCATCACTGACAATCTCTAATGATCTAGATTTGGGTCAGTGTATTTTTGTATAAAGGACCAGAGAGTAAATATTTTAGGTTTTACAGGCCACACAATCTGTTTTAATTACTCTATTTTGCCATTGTATCCCCAAACAAGCAAGAGACAATATGTAAAGGAACAAATGTGGCTACATTCCGATAAAACATTATTTACAAAATAAGCAGCAGATCAGATTTGGCCCATAGCCTATAGTTTGTCAAAACTTCAATCTAGACACTGATCATCAAAGACGCTTAAAACCAGCAGATAAAAGGCTGAACTTTGCAATGGATGGTGACAGGCTAACAGGAATAAACCCAGTGATCAACTGTAACATCACCAAAGAAAAGTAACTACATATCATATACCACCTAACGTTATGCAATAGGAAATACAGATGCTCCTTTATTTTCAAAGGATTTACTTCCCAATAAACTCTTCATAAATTAAAAATACTGTAAATCGAAAATGGTTTAATATACCTAGCCTACCAAAGTCATAGTTTAAGCTTAGCCTAGCCTACATTTATCTTGTTCAGAAGGCTTACCAGTTGGGTAAAATCATGTAACACAAAGCTAATTTTATAATTACAAAAAATTTTTAATCCAAATTCAAAGTACAGCTTTTACTAAAATGCATATCACTTTCGCACCATTATAAAGTTCAAAATCCCTAAATTGATTCATCCTAAACCAGGGATTGTCTGCATTCAGCACCACTTAAAAAAGTAATCTGACTGAAAAGTCTCACCAACAGTTTTGCAAGAAATAAAGGGATAGAGGAACACATTAAGTGATCACAAGGATACAATCAGGGAAATACAAAATGGGAGAAATTCCAAAGAACAAATGATACGATTTCTTTAATAAATAAATTGCAAGGGAAAGATGGGTGAAGAAAAATAATCAATTCAAAGGGGATTTAAAAATAAAAATTAAATGCTATGAACCCTGTTTTGGATCCTAACTCAAACAAACAAACATTTTTAAGGAAAAAGAAAGATACAATTAGGGAAATATGAACTCTGATCTGATAGTGTTAAGAAATTTTTTTAAATTTTTACAAAGTGGAATCATGGTGCTGTAATTATATTTGTCTTAAGCATCCCTATCTTTCAGAAATATATAATAAAATATTTGCCAAAAATATTATTATGCTTCCTGAAATGTGCTTTAAAAATGTTTGTGGGGTCATAGCAAAGGTCTAAATAAAACAAAACTGGCCATGCAATTATAAAAATTGGTGATGAATACATGATGGTTATGGTTCTTTGCACTGTTCTACCTAATTTTATACACAGTAGAGCCTGCATGGCTGACCACCTCCCTACACTGACCACCTTCTTAAGCTGACCTAATGTCATAGACCCAACATGCAACACATGTATTCAATGGAATGTCATTATGTTGACCACCTCTGTATGTTTACCAGTTTGTTACAGTCCTTTGGATGGTCAACTTACAGAGGTTCTACAGTAATTGAAAGTTTCTTAATAAATTTGAAGTAATTTAAAAATAAAATCCCAAAATGGAAAAAATAGTTGTTATCTGTTTAGGGGTACCAAGTTCCCTAACAAAAAAAGTTTAATGCAAATCATTCCACTCTACTAACAGCCAAATTCAGTACTCATAGAGAGCTAAGTAGAAAGGGAAAGAGAAGGCTGGGGGCAGTGACTCATACCTATAATCCTAGCATTTTGGGAGGCTGAGGCAGGCGGATTGCCTGAGCTCACAGGTTCAAGACCAGCCAGAGAGAGACCTCATCTCTAAAAATAGCCAGGTGTTATGGCGGGCACCTATAGTCCCAGCTGCTTAGGAGGCTGAGGCAAGAGGATAGCTTGAGCCCAGAGTTTGAGTTTGAGGTTGCTGTGAGCTACGACGCCACAAAACAAAGGAAGGAATGAAAGTAAGAAAGGGAGGAAAGAGGCAGAAAAAGAAAGAACCTGTAACTCATTCTTCCCTTCCTTCACCCTAGCTAATGACAAAGCAGTGAGGAGCTAACTGTTCCTTTAAAAATGTCCTGGTAAAGACAGAGTATTTCACTTTATGAGAAAAGGCTTCCCATGAAAATTACTCTGCCTCAAACTGTAAAAACTGATGTTCTTAGAGCTCCCAAAGGATCCTCACTACTTCAAAGCAGGAAACGGAAAGCTAGGAAGGAAAAAGAAAATTTTCAGAGAGGGAGAAAAAAAATCTTCTCTGCTCCCTTCCTCAAAATAAAATAAAAAAGTGGGGGGATAAACGTAGAAAGAAAAAATACAGTATTCTGTTAATTCACAGTTAATACATGTACTGGTTCTGAATGGTCCTAAGTTTTCAGAGAGCATCTCAGACCATTAAAGTTAGCTCTACTAAATGAGGCTGTAGGTATCTCCCTTGGAGGGAAAAACGATCATCACATCCCACAGTAATCTAGTGTCCATCATATTTAAACATCTAGTTAAATACTTAATACCTAATAATCAATGAAAACTCAACTGTCACCGCATACAGACTAGCCTGAAAACAGGTTTCAGAAAGAAAACATGCAGCCTAAAAAGAATGACCATAAAAATATCAGATAGGCAGTATTTAAAATACACATCTCAGGCTTGGCACCTGTAGCACAGTGGTTACAGTGCCAGCCACATACACCAAGGGTAGCGGGTTCAAACCCAGCCTGGGCCAGCTAAACAACAATGACAACTGCAACAAAAAATAGCTGGGCATTGTGGCGCGTGCCTGTAGTCCCAGATATTTGGAAGGCTGAGGCAAAAGAATCGCTTAAGCCCAAGAGCAGCAGCTCTCAGCCTGTGGGTCATGACTTCTTTTTATCAATGAAAATACACCGCAGCATTAGGAAGGTTGAGAACCACTGCCCAAGAGTTTGAGGTTGCTGTGAGCTGTGACACCACAGCACTACCAAGGGCAACACAGTGAGACTCTGCCTAAAAAAAAAAAGTTAAAATACACATCTCATATAAAAAACAAACAAAGCCAGGCATAGGGCTTATGCCTGAAATCCCAGTACTTTGGGAGACTTTTCGGAAGACTAAGACTAAAAAGGATCGCTTGAGACCAGGAGTTCAAGACCAACCTGGGTAATATAGTAAGATCCTGTTTCTAAAATAAATTTTTTTTTTAAATTAGCATGGTAAAGTGTGCCTGTAGTCCCAGCTACTCATGAGGAGGATCACTTAAGCACAAGAGTTCAAGGCCAGAGTGAGCTATGACTGCACCACTTCTTGGCCATATGTGGCCCTCTGGATCTTTGAGTGTGGCCTTTTGACCAAATTCAAATTTTACACAACAAATCCTAAAAGGGACCACGCTGTTCTGGAATGTCTGGATTTGGTCAAGGGGCCACACAGGGGATCTGGAGGCCCATATGGGCCTTGAGGCCAAAGGTTCCTCACCTGTTTCTATTATTTCAAAAAGAATCTGATGATGATTTTTCCCCAAATAAATGGGGGGGGGGCAATGTGGAGATTTTCCTTATAACCACCCTCTCTACACAACTGCTTAAAAAAATAGAGTGGTAACACAATCTAAGCCTTATTATTATTACTAAAACTGCTAATAATAGCAGCAGCTAAGATTACAATATGACAGACACTGCGCTAAAGCAACTTACATGCATAATTACCCCCTTTAAGCTTTGCAAACACTCAGGAAGATAGGTATTTATCCTTCCAGATAAGGAAAATGGGGCTATAAAAAGTTAATAACTTGCCTAAGCTCTACCCTACTTAATCGGAGGGGTACCAATGGCCTTAAAATAGCAAACATAAGAAAGAAGCTAGAGAATAACTAAAGATAACATCAAATTTCACTCAAAAAGCACTTTACATCGTTGTCTCAAATCTTCTACCACAGAACAATGAAGTTGATCTATATAAAAGCAAGAATGTGTCAGTCAATTTATTATAATACTTTTCTTCTTTCCCTAAATAGGGCAGCTTAGTCTTTTTCTAGTATCATTGCTAAATTGCTATTTCTAGGGAGTAAAATCCAATGAGCAGCAGTTCATTACAATCACATAGTAGCATGTTAAGGTCAAAAAGAACAAAAACTTAGAAATCATACAGATTAGAAAATAGTACCAGTTCTGCCCATTACTAGTTTTGTGTCTTTACCCCCCAGCAGGGTCTCAGGATCCTTTGTAGAAGAGGTACCACTTATACTTTGTGGAGTAAATGCCCATTAAATGCTGGTTTCCCTCCTTTCTCAAATGAAAGCAAATACGAATAAATCTAAGACACACGTCCAATGATCCAAATACCAATCCACAGAGGGATGCTACAAGCAACATTTCCTAAACTTTTTTGGCTACAGAATATTTACTTCAGCATTACATTGTTTAAAGTGACTGTTGTAGGAAACACTGACCAAAGGACTTTCATATAGGTTAAAAAAAAAATCTTTTCTTCACATTCCAAGATAGCTTTTCTGGCTCTTTGGTGTTCATTTTATCTCCTATCTAATTTTTACCTTAATTCTACAGAGTTGACCTGGCAAATAAGTACTTCTAAATACATGAGTATTCTGTATGTTAAATCCAAATATTCCATATAATACTGTATATTAAAAAGCAGACATACTCTTCTAAGTGTGGTATAAAAAAATCCAATGGCATGAAAAACAAGACATGTTATAAAACAGTATTTTTCCACTAGTCTGCTAGTTACAGAGCAAAGAGAAAAAGAAGGAAAAGTTCATATATCAGTTTTATTAGAAATATTATAATATATATTAAAAATGCATAGGTCAATTATTTCAAAAAATGTCTGCCTGGTCCTTTTCTTGCAGACAATAGGCACAGCAGAGGATGGAAGCCAATTATACTGCATCTGAATTTTGTATCATCACAGAATTATTAAAATTTGATATTTAAACTTCTCAACTAAGAAAAGTCCAACTAAGAGGCACAGAAAATGTTCTCCAAGTCTTAAGAACTAAAAATTACTCTTTTCTATTAATATTTAATTACCATCAAACAATTCAAAAATATATCTTAAAAAGGAAAACATACTATGACTAATGCATTAAAATTTGGTCTCTATATTTGAGATTCAAAACTTTAAATTACCGGTTTGTTTTTCAATATTTATCACTTATTAAATGCCAACTAAGCAAAGAGGATCTTCCTATGCAAAAAAATAATACAAAGAAACAACAAAAAAATACTAAGACCAGTGATCACAGGAAATAAGAATGAAAGCAGGTGAAGTATTTACACTGCAAGTATTGCCTTGAATCAAAACTAAATATTTAAGTATTGCCTTAAATCAAAAACTATGTTAACTGGGCTCAAACGGTGCCTTCAAATTACCAAAGCTCCATATTTATACACTCATATATACTCTTAGGACAGCAAAGTTGTTAAGAATGAGAACTCTAGAAGAAATTACCTGGGTGGGAATTGAGGCTCTGCCGCCTGCTGGCTACAAAACCTTTCAAGTTACCTAACCTCTTTAAGCCTCAGTTCCTCAGTTAAACATAAGGAGCTCTAGCTGATTTTGCAATATGAATTTCAACTGTTACTGTTTTATGGATAGCTTGATCAATTTTAACAGCGAGGTATTTGCTCTTAAATTTTTTATTTTAAAAGGAGAAAACAATTTAAACTTTACTTACATATAAATGACAATTACTTTTTCCTTGGTAAATAACATTTCGAAAAATAAAAGTTTCTAAGCCTTATCCTAAGAAACCTTAATTCATCCAATTTCACATAATTTTCCTATTCCTTTTCCAAATTATAAAGACCATTTAGTAGAGCACTTATGACAAGTACAAAGTATGGCTTGAATCTTGCTAACTGTATAAAACACTCCAAGCCTGGGTTTCTTCATTTATAAATTACAGGTGCCTCATAGGACTGTGGTGAAAAATATTAAATTAATTAAATTTAATTAGTTAAATAAATTACTTGAAATAGAGAATAGAAAACCTACATAAAAAACAGTAAAACAAAGAGTTGTTTTTTTGAAAAAATAAACAAAATGAACATATCCTTACTTATTATGTTACACTAAGACAAGAGAAGACAGGAGCAGTGTGAAGAAGAGGAGCGAGAACAATCCCGGGACCGACCAAAGCTCACGTGTCGCTGCATCCCCATGTACAGCGCCTATGTCCCGCCGCCTTTGCCACCTTGCCCAAGAGAAAGGCTGAAGGGGAGGCTAAAGGAGATAAAGCCAAGGCAAAGGACGAACCACAGAGAAGATCCGCAAGGTTGTCTGCTAAACCTGCTCCTCCAAAGCCAGAGCCCAAGCCTAAAAAGGCCCCCGCAAAGAAGGGAGAGAAGGTACCCAAAGGGAAAAGGGGAAAAGCTGACGGTGGCAAGGAGGGGAATAATCCTGCAGAAAATGGAGATGCCAAAACAGACCAGGCACAGAAAGCTGCAGGTGCTGGGGATGCCAAGTGAAGTGTGTGCATTTTTGATAACTGTGCACTTCAGTTTGAAATACTACTTTTTATCAAGTTTTGTAAAAATGCAGAATTTTGTTTTACTTTTTTTTTTTTTAAGCTATGTTGTTAGCACACAGAACACTTCATTGTTTTTTGGGGAAGGGGCATATGTCACTAATAGAATGTCTCCAAAGCTAGATTGATATGAGGGAAAATATCTTTTCCCTCTAGTTTTGAGAGACTTCCTCTCTGCTGCCAAGAGGAGGGATTCCCTAATGTTGACACACAGCCACCTTGGCACAAATGCCTTGTGGTATGGAAAAACTAATTTGCTTTTATGTCCTATTCTCCCTCTGCCTTCAGCATAGTCTTAACTCCCTTAAACCCAGTCACCTCTTGGGACCTGACCCCCAATAATTGGTTACCGGTATATTTTTTTGTTGTTGTTGTTGAGGCAGAGCCTCAAGCTGTCCCCCAGGGTAGAGTGTTGTGGCATCACAGCTCACAGCAACCTCCAACTCCTAGGCTTAAGTGAGTCTCCTGCCCCCACCTCCCAAGTAGCTTGGACCATAGGTGCCCGCCACAATGCCCGGCTATTTTTTGGTTGCAGCCATCATTGTTGTTT
>NW_003852484.1:5528445-5548924 GCF_000181295.1 Otolemur garnettii | reverse complement strand
GCACTCTACCCAGGGGGACAGCTTGAGGCTCTGTCTCAAAAAAAAACAAAAAAAACAAACAAACAAAAAAAAAATCTTGGGTGGCGCCTGTGACTCAAAGGGGTAGGGTGCTGGCCCCATATGCTGGAGGTGGCGGGTTCAAACCTAGCCCCAGGCAAAAATTGCAAAAAAAAAATTCCTTACACTTTAGATATAGAAAGTTCCTCAACAAAATAAAGGCCATTTATAAAAAACCCACAGGTAACATCATAATCAATGGGGAGAAACTGGAAACTTTACCCTGACATGGTACAAGACAACAATGCCCACTCTTATCACTTCTCAACATAGTTCCAATTAGCACTTTCAAGAATGATTAGATAGGAAAAAGGAAAAAAAGTAGACAAATCAGAAAGGAAAAAGTAAAATTTCTATTTGTAGGTGACATAGTCCTATATGTAAAAACCCTAAAGACTCCACCAAAAACTGTCAGATCTAATAAATTCAGCAAAGTTGTAGGATGTAAAATCAAATTAAAAATCCACAGCATTTCTATACACAGACAATCAAGTCAAAAAAAGAAATCAAATAAACAATTTTATGACAGTATTAAAAAAAATAAAAACTTTAGGAATAAATGTAACTAAAAAGAGATTAAAATGAGAATTATAAAATACTGATGGAAAAAACTGAAGAGGACACAAATAAATGGAAAGATATTCCATTCTCATGGATCAATAGAACAAGTATTATTAAAATGACCACACTACCCAAAGCAGCATACAGATCCAATGCAATCTCTACCAAAATCCCAATGGCATCTTCATGTGAATAGAAAAAAACCTAAAATTCACATGGAACCACGACAACTACAAATAACCAAAGCAATTCCAAGGGAAGAAAACAAAGTTGGAGGCATCACACTTATTGTTTTATATTAATATCCACCAAGCTACATCATGGACAGATCTCTTTTTCTTTTTGCAGTTTTTGGCTGGAGCTGGGTTTGAACTCACCACCTCCGGCATATGGGGCCAGTCCCCTGCTCCTTGAGCCACAGGCACCACCCCCACACTTATTGTTTTAAAACTGTATGACAAAGCTACAGTATGGCATGGGCATAAAAACACATACATCAGTTGAACAGAATAGAGAGCCCAGAAACAAATCCAAACATATGCAACTTATTTTCAATAAAGACACCAACCAACACAAGGGGGGAAGCATAGTGTCATAAATGGTGCTGGAGAAAGTGGATTTCCATCCATATGCAAAAGAATGAAATTGAACCCTCATCTTTCTTACAAACAACATACAAAAAAGTCAACTTGAAATGGATTAAAAAACCTAAACCGTAAAACCCCTAGAAAAAAATACAGGGGAAAAGCTCCTTGACCTTAGCATTGGCAATGACTTCTTGGATTTGACATCAAAACACATGGAATAAAAGCAAAAATACACAAGTGGGACTTCGTCAAACTAATAAGCTTCTTCAAAGTAAACAAAGTGAAAAGGCAACCTACAGACTGGGAAAAAAACATCTGCAAACTATATGTCAGATAAAGGGTTAAATCTAAGATTTATAAAGAACGTATAGAACACAATACCAAGGAAACATGTAATCTAATTTAAAATGGGCAAAGTACTTGAATAGACATTTCTCTAAACATGACACAAAAATGTCCAACAGATAGAAGAAAAGGCTTAACATCACTAATCATTACAAAAATACAAATCAAAACCACTATGAGATACCACCTTACACTGTCAGGATAGCTATTATCAAAAAGACAAGAGATAACAAATGTTGGTAAGTAGAGAAAAAGGAACCCTTACATACCATGGGTGGGAAAACAGATTGAAGCAGCCATCACAGAAAACAGTATGGGAGTTCCAAAAGAAATTAAAATAGAACTACTCTATAACCCAGGAATCCCTCTTCTGGGTATGTATCTGCATGTCCACACTCACTGCAGCACTGTTCACAATAGCCACAATATGGAAACAACCTAGGCGTCCATCAATGGATGAATGGATTAAGAAACAAAATTTAAAAAAAAAAAAAAGGACTATTACTCAGCCTTTAAAAAAATAAAGAGGAGCTCCAGCTATTTGCCACAACACAGATGGACCTGGAGGACATGATGCTAAGTGAAATAAGCCAGACACAGAAAGAAAAACACTGTAGGACTTCACTTACATGAAAGTGAAGGGGAAGAAAAGTCACATATACAGAAACACATTAAAACAGAAATCACCACAGTCTTGGTGGTGGGAAGAAAATGGGGAAACCTAGGTCAAAAGATACAAAGTAGCAAATATGTAAGATGAACAAGTGGAAAAATCTGAGGTATGACATAAAGACTATTAGTTAATAATTATGTACATATTAAAGATTTTTGCCAAGTGAGTAGATTATAGCTACTCTTTCGGGGGTGGGGGGGTGGGGTGGGGAATGTGTAACCAAGTGAGAAGATGATAGCTACTCTTGCCACCTGGGGGAAAATGTGTAACCATGTGAGATGACAGAATGTTACTCTGCTTTACTACAGTAACCACATTTTTATAGTATGTATCTCACAACATCATGTATACCTTAAAGACACAAATACATTTTTAAAAAAATAAACCACCTAGTATAGTACAATGACATAGAAAGTACTTCAATTTTTTCTTTTTTTTTTTTCTGAGACAGAGTAATCACAGCTCACTGAAGCCTCAAACTATTGGGCTCAAGCAATCCTTCTGCCTCAGCCTCCTAAGGAGCTCGGACTACAGGTGTAAACCACCATGCGCACTAAACACTTTTCTTCTTAACGTCTGGAGGGCCTGGGTTCAACAGCTGGAACCTATTTCCTATTAGCGGTAAGATCCAGAACAAATCAATTGCAACATTTTTTTACCTCAGATTCTTAATCCATTAAGCGGGGATAATACTGTCTCAAAGCATTATGAAAGTTAAATGAAATGATAGTACTTGGCAAAAATAAACACTCAAAAGGGTAGCTGAATCTGATTTACTCCAGTTCTAAGATCTGGGCCACCTTCAATAGCACCCAGGGAAACTCAATACCTATCAAAAACCACAAACTTCTTTTCAATTAGCTTCTTCCCCCACTCCCACTCCACAGCAGCATTTCTCACCTCCTTCCTAAATTTTTTTAAGTAAACAGGTTTTCTCAGGTATATGTAAGAAATTAACAATGATTTTTTTGACATATGTATGTGTGCGGGTTATTTTTTAAAGGACTCAGGAGTCTCTCAATAAGTTATCTCTGATGTTCAATTGAATTTAACTAGAACTACATCTTATTAGCAAATCCCCTTTGTTCATGGACACAGTAAGTACTTGTTACTTACAGAGAAAATAAGTAAATCTCCATGTCTTAAGAATTGTACCCCACACCAGCCAAACATCTCCTAATGTACAAAATTAGTCACAGAAGGAAATAACATTCTGATCAATAGAAAGCAGTTTATTTTTCAAAACAAAATATAGACATATTTTATAACTATTTAGGAGGTTGCATTATTTAGAGATGGAATCCCTATTATTTATTATTATTATTTATTAATATTTCTGAACCTCTCTGGAAAAGCTCTAGAACTAATACACTAATATACACTAGTATATCTAATAAGTATTATCTTAAAAACCCAAAAAGAGGTCCCATAAAAAATGGAGTTTTTATAACTTCCCCACAATACTACAACCACAAACCTAAGTTTATTATGATGAAAGGAACTTTTCATATTTAAATGTTGTCTCTTTACCTTATCTCTATCCTTTGCAGAATAAACTACTTGCTGAAAAGAAAGAAATTGATTTGTCAGGTTTCACTCTTCTAAATCTCTCTTCTATCCTCACCTACTCCTAGAAGGCTTGGAGGTATGGTCATAGCTTCTTCATAGGTCAATTTTTCAAAGGTTCCTCACATACCAACCAGTGCAACGTAGTACTCAACTGTTTCATTCATTCAGTCGGTGTTCAGAACCACTCAGTGCTAAGCACATGGGGCAACAAATGCATTTATATTTGCACCTCGTTCCTTTCCCTACTGTTGTTCCTTCACGTTTATACAAAAATCCAAGTTTTACTTTATCATTTCTAATATCAAAACTCAAATGTTCCTGGAAACATGAGTGATCATTTGGTGACCGAGAAACTTACCATACTACTAGTATTCACCATACCACCATGACAGAATATCTTCAACTTGAATAAGGCATCCACATTGCAAGAAATACAAAAGGTGAGTAAAATACATTTTTGTCATATTTGAACTTATGGCCTTCCAGGGAAAGACAAGTTAATTGGAATATAAGAAGAGTCACAGAGAGTATTGCAGCAGTTCCATGTGAGTGAATTTCATGCTTACTGGTAAAGCATGGATGACAAAGTAGCTGAGGTACCACTGATACTCTGAAAGCTGAACAGGTATTTAATAAGGGAAGAGAATACATGACAAAGGACACATGGACTAATAAATTCAATCAGGGCCAAGACAATATGGCAATGATAATAGCTAACAAGCATTAACAGTCAACATTTCAAATTACATTTTTAAAGTTTTACTAGAATATAAGAAGGGGAAAAATCATTTCCCCCATACTAAGTACCTTTCTAAAGAAGATAAAATTTCTCAACTTCCTTTAATGAGATATAAAATTTTTAAATAAACTGAAAATATATCTAAAAACAAAACAATGATAAAAATCAATGAAGTGTTTTTAAATCACACACACAATTTCCATTACTTGAAAAAATATAATTCCTGACAAAATTCCAAACTTGCACTTCTTACTACAATAATCATAATATGTGGCTACTGAGTGCTTGAAACATGGCTACTCCAAATTAGCACATTATGTCAAATATTCACTAGGTTATAAAGACTTAGTACCCAAAAAGTAAAATGTTAAATATCTCACTTACAATTTTAATAATGATGTTGAAATAATATTTCTGATATAGTAGGTAAATGAAATGTATTATTAAAATTAATTTCACCTATATATAGTCTTACTTTTTTTAATGTGACTCATAGAATATTTTAAATTACATATGTGACACATTTATGGCTTATATTTCTACTGAATAGAACTGATCTAAACAATTGCTTAATGTTAATATTTTTCAGATTTCTATACATGCTTCATGCTGGCATGGTAACGTTTTGATCATAATGATACAATGTAATCTCTAAACCCCTATTTCTCATATCTGGATACTGAAAAGGTTAATGCCAAAAAAATGCGTCAGCTTCTTAAGTATGTTTTTGTAGCAAACGTGGAAAAAAAAGTAACAACTTTTCTGGATGCATATACCAAACAATACTCTGAACACTGTTGGCTAATGTCACAGGTTATATTAGATAAAATAATCTGTGATACAAAGGCAAAGGACCAAGAAACTAAGAAAGTCAATCCTGAAGAGTAATGAAAGAAATCAGAGGATGACAAGGAAATAAGCCTATAGAACAACTAGGTGAGAGCCCAGCAGGAGGCTGAGGCCTCTAGGAAAAAGGACACTCCAGGAAAAGGAGGCAGGTGGCAGGCAGGAATCCAGAGAATGTCTGATACAATGGTATATTTGGAGGGAAAAACTGAGATTACAATCATTTCAAATAGGACTAGAAAAGGAAAGTCGCAACAATAAAGCCTGAAATACTTAAAAGCAAAGGAAATGTGACTGTCACTTTAAAAAGTTTTAAAGCTCCTCAAAATGTTAAACATAGAGTTACCATATGATCCAACAAATCCACTCCTAAGTATACACCCAAAAGATCTGAAACCATATGTCTACACAAAAACTTGTATACAAATGTTCATAGGAGCAATTATCCATAATAGCCAAAAAAGCAGAAACAACCCAAATGTCTATCAACTAACGAATGGATAAATAAATCTTAACATTCCCATACAATGAAATATTCAGCAATAAGAATGACATGATACAATACAGAAAAACCTTAGAAGATATTATGCTAAGTAAAAGAAGCCAGTCACAAATGGCTAATAATATGAAATATTCAGAATAGGTAAATCTACAGACAGAGAACAGATTAGTGGCTCCCTTGAATTGGAGAAAGAAGATGATGGGGAAAGAATGCTAAGATGTACTAACTTTCCTTTTGGAGTAATAAAAATATCCTAGAAAAATTAGATTGTAGTGATGGTTACACAACTCCATGAATACTTGTAAACTGTACACATTTAAATTGATAAATTTTATGGTATGTGAATTATATATCAATAAAGCTGTTTTCAAAAGGAATGTAATAGTATACTACCTGTTTCTGCTTATTGTTCTATGTATAGATACTGAGAATTAACAATCTGAATAAAAAAAGCAATCTTAATAAGTAAAATAGTTTATAAATAGTAGTATAATTACATACCATGAAAGCAAAAGGGAGATGGGTATGACAACAAATGATACCTACCATAATGAGAAGACCAAAAATTATATCTAAAATAATTTCAAGAAATAAAAACTCTACTAAGTAAAAATATGACCAAAACTATGTGAAGAAATCCCTGTCATCATCAAAGTTGCTTCTGAAAAGCAAGACTAGGGGACAGAAGATCAGTTTCCATCATGAGCCTTTCTGTACTATTTGATTTCCTGAAATCATATAAACATATTACTTTGTAAAAATAATTTTTTTTAAAAAAAAAAGGCTAAGGACTGCTTGGTTTAGGAGCAGAATGAAACCATGCGCTCTTAAAGAGGTAAAAGGCACAGGCTTTATTGACACTGACGTACTCTGCGCCTCTGATCTCTCAAGAGAACAGGTTTTCTCATCTAAGATGTTAGGAAACTAAAAAGGTAAAGGAAAAAATAAATTATGCTTTATCTCTTTCTTACTATGAAATAAATGTCTATTTTAAATGTGCTATGACGTGTTCAACAGTTAAGACTATTAACATTTTACCTCGATTTGCCAAGAGAGATCTTGCACTTATTTCACATTAAAAGAAATAATTAGTAATTTATTAGGATGAAAAACAATAGCAACTTTCTAGAGTTACTGATTTAAATTTGCTAAGTAAATTCTAACACTTTTTCTGCTAAAGCTATATACAAAAAGCTGATAGAAAGGACATGTAAGAAATTGTAATGCTGGCTCTGTCTCCAAGAAAGGAAACTAGTAATTGCAGAGCAGATGAGAAGGAAGACTTTGCAGAACACCTTTACAATTTTGAATTATGTGAGTAAATGATACTTTAAAAGCAAAATATGTAAATGACAAACATACAATTATCTGGATGTGCTATCCAATTCATAGTATTACATACAATTATTGCTCTTACATATATATAAAACTGCATATTATTATTAAAACTCTACAATTCAAAAGCTTTCCCCTTTCCTTCAGAATTTAAAACTGTAATGTGTAGAATACTAAAGCTCTTGGTAGGCATGGTGGCTCATATCTATTAATTCCAGCATTCGGGGAGGTCAACATGAGAGGACAGCTTGAGGCTAGCAGTTTAAGACAAGGCACAAAATTTTTTTTAAAAATTAGCTGAGCAGAGCAGTGCCTGTGGCTCAGTGGGTAGGGCACTGGCCCCATATACCAAAGGTGGCGGGTTCAAACCTGGCCCCAGCCAAACTGCAACAAAAAATAGGCAGGTGTTGTAGCGGGCACCTGTAGTCCCAGCTACTCAGGAGGCTGAACCAAGAGAATCACCTAAGGCCAGGAATTGGAGGTTGCTGTGAGCTGTGATACCACGGCACCCTACCAAGGACAACAAAGTAAGACTCTGTCTCAAAAAATATAAATAAATAAATAAAAACGAGCTCTACAGAAAAAAACCTTTCTGCCTCTTGCCCCTTTAGAAGATAGTCAAGTTAGTATAATTTCTCTAGGTGAACATTTTGAACAGATATTACAAAGTGATTTCCCTGAAGCTGTTTGAACCTGCCCTAAGTAACCCCAATATGCTCATTTCCCTGCATTCTTTTTAGTAACGTTAACACTAAACATCAGTATCCATTTATTCCCTAATTTGTGGTTTTCAGAAAACACAGTAAGATAGACTGTGTTAAACAATAATAAAGAACTATTATAAAAGCCTGAGGACCAACCTATGAGTAAAGAGGGTATCTTCTGTGGATATCAGCTGCTCAGGAGCTGTTTTGGTTTACTTTCTGATTGTCAACTACCAACCAATTCCGAAAAGGTGAGGTTCCAAATAAACCAGTTTCACACTGATGAGTAGCTATTACTCTTTGAGGAACTAAAAGAGAGAAACTGAGTTATAGTTCCAAACATAACAATGTCCAACATATGCTTAATTGGTAGTATATAAAATTGTAACAAAAAATCTTTCATGAAGTTTAACGCCAAATTTTAAAAGGAGTAAAACACCTTCCACAACCCACAGAAAGAGGGATGAAATGAAATAAAAATCCTTAATGGCTAATTTAGATAATCCCATTCTAATACTAAATATACCAAATTTATTTATGAACAGTCAGTAGTGTTTAATAGAAACCAATACCCTGACTGAACGCTAAACAGAAAATATATATATATACATTACTTTTCTTCTTGTGCTGGCATAAGCTCTAATATTTTCATTTTCAACGTCTGTCACAGAAGTTTTCCTTGATATTTTAAAAGAACTGAGGAGTTTCCAAATATAACTACAAATGGCTAAGTTACTGTATTTTCTAACAGGCGTGCTTGAAACTAATTTCAAAGAAGTACTAATGAAAAAAGTCTTACAAAGTCATTACTAAATTATCAGCTAAAGACTATCCTAAAAGCAAAAGGCACTTTATCTCAGCTACTTGGGGGGCTAAGTTAGGAGAATTGCTTGAACTCAGGAGTTTGAGGCTGCAAACTCTCTGGAATCTAAATTTAAGGTAACAGTACTCCATTCCCTGTAACATATACAAAAAAAGAGCAAGGGCTCTGGAATCATAAGGCCTGTATTTAAATCCTGGCTGAGCAACTTTCCGGCCAGGTTATCCTGGACAAGTAACTTCCCGTTTACCTCATCCATAAAATGACATTCCAGTATTAGCTACTTATTCATGTTATTGTAATGATTAAAATGATATTGCATGTGAAGAATTTTCCAGAATACTTAGTACCTAGTAAACACTCACTTATTATTTGTGGACACTTTCTATTAAAGCAACCTATTAATTTTTACTTTCTGAAGCCAAAAATTGTGCCACGATACAATTAACAGCAATAAAAATATGGAATATTAACGTTACTGTGTTATAACAATGTTTCTAATATTTTTGCTTGCCTACCTACTACCTTCTGGCTTTAGGGAATGCTTATTCAATCCTAAGTTTACAAATTCATCAAAGTTATATAGCCATCTAAAATACAAGTTTCTAGAAAAATAGTTCTTCCTTCCTCAGAAATGTTTACTTTTTATTACTAAGTTGATTTGAAAGGACAATCAAGAAATTAACAACTTCAGACCACGCTATTAAGGAACATGTTAATAAGGGTTAGCTTCGTGCTGTTGTTAGCCATGGTATCCCAGACACAAAAAGAAAGGGTACTTTGGCAAAATTTGTTTTAAGAAAAATATATCATTACCTTAATGTGACCAAACCAAAAATGCTAAGAAAACTGTCAACACAGAAATGGAAGATTTCATCATTTACAAAATTAGAGAACGTCATACCCTTTGAAAGTAGACCTTTCACCTCAAAAATATAAGCACAAGTGAAAAGGATTGTATTATAAACTAGGACCCAAATCTACAAAATTGTAACTTTTTATAATGCCTTATACCAGACTAAATGCATTACAGTCACAAGTATATACTGGAATAAGTTACTATATGTTATATTCTGACTATTAATTCATTCTAAAAAACTGAAAACCTCAATTAATAGAATGGAATTCAAATTCCTTTATTTTATAAATTTAAAGATAGGAAGCTTTTGAGAAAACCAGTTGTTCTCCTATAACTCCATGCTCAGTTTTTCCTTGCTGTTCTACTCATACAGGTTTTTTTGGTAGAGACAGAGTTTCACATTTATTGCCCTTGGTAGAGTGCTGTGGCATCACACTGCTCACAGCAACCTCCAACTGCTGGGCTTAGGCAATTCTCTTGCCTCAGCCTCCCAAGTAACTGGGACTACAGGGGCTCACCACAACACCCAGCTATTTTTTTTTTTGGCTGGGGCTGGGCTTGAACCCACCACCTCCGATATATGGGGCCAGCGCCCTCGCCACAGGCACCACCACCACCACCCCACCACCCCTCGGCTATTTTTGTTGTTGTTGCAGTTTGGCCGAGGCTGGGTTTGAACCCTCCACCCTTGATATATACCCACTGAGCCACAGGCACTGCCCAACTCATATAGGTTTTTATATAAATAAACATTTCTACATTATACTCAATAGATTTCAAAACATTTTTTCAGTTTTTGGCTTGGGCTGGGTTTGAACCCACCACCTCCAGCATATGGGGCCAGTGCCCTACTCCTTTGAGCCACAGGCACCGCCCTCAGAAACAATTTTTATCACCAAGGATAATTTACATAACTCAAAATAAGGGCAAAGATTGCAACATCTACTTTAAAACCTATAATGCCTTTATTCTTGAAACCATGCAAAATTCTCCCTGCACAACACAACCACCATCCTCCAAAAAACAACTAGAAAATGATGCTAAACATTCCAATGAATTCATTTACATGTGGTGATTATGTTCTTAGAACAATATCCGGGGAATCAGGTTGATCCTGTTAGCGCTGGCACACATTTCTGTCACACCCACGTGCTCTGTTCCTCCATTCTCCATTGTAGGGTGGAGCATCACAAGAGGCACCACAGTCTCACATCCTGCTCATCCCTATCCTTGTCTCAAACCCTTGAGTCTTATTTAAAAGTAGAGAACTGCAGCACCAGGGTCAACATACATATGCCTCACAACCTACTCTATGCATAAAGTGCACACAAAAATAGAACTCCCCCAATCTCAGACTCTGCTGCTGGCACTTAGAATATCTCTGGCTTTCCCATCCTTGCTGTTTCTCCAAAACATAATTTCACACCTGCAGTCCATGTCCAATACAAGGGACTGACAGCACGTGGTCCAGTACCGACTTTCAGTTGCACTTTGCTGGAGAAATGAGATGTCACCTCATTTTTTAAATGTGGTTCCCAATCAGCCATAAATTGATTTATGAATCCGTGGGTTGCTTTAAAGTTTTTTTCCTTCTGCCCAAGACTTATTGTCATTTCACAATTAGCATTCTACAGATACATGCAACAAGAAAACATCTAATTCTTATATGAGCATGGTAAGTGTTTTAACAACTCTGGGTAGATCTGGTTGGGAAATAAATGAAAATAAAGTACTGGTTTTCTGCCCTGTACATGCGCTCTTTTCCAAGGATAATCAAGAAATTGGCTAAATCCTAATAATCTAAGTTTTAGATGTCACAAAGAGATTAAATTTCCTTGGGAATATAAGGACTTTAGATTGCTACATACTTCTCGGTTTTAATCACTTATACTACTTAATACTGCAGAAAAATATGCAGCTACTATTAATTATTCTCTTCACTAATAAAACTTTTGATCTAAAAGAGTTTTATCTGACTACAAAACTTGAGTGAAACTGACTGACTTATTTTCATCTTTCCAAATCTTACCTATAGGCACTGAACCTAACCACTCAGCTAAATTTTCTCCAGTGGTATACCAAGATTACTGTATGTATTTTAAGCAAAATTCCCATAGATAGTGCCTTATTTTCTCTATTTTGGGTAAATTTTCATGCAATTCTAAAGAAGGAACTGCATAGATATTAACATTAACGTATTTAATAACATGTAAACCTGGATGTGAACAAAAAGGAAACTTTTCATCATAGAAAGTAAAAAGAAGTATTTCAAAAACACTGATTTAAATGCCTTCTCAACAACAAAAAAATACTTTTAAAAAATCAGGCTCAGCACCTGTGGCTCAAGTGGCTAAGGCGCCAGCCACATACACCTAAGGTGGCGGGTTCAAATCTAGCCGGGCCCACAAAAACAACAATGACAGCTGCAACCAAAAAAGAGCCGGACACCTATGGTCCCAGCTACCTTGGAGGCTGAGGCAGGAGACTCACTTGAGCCCAGGAATTGGAGGTTGCTGTGATCTTCGATGCCACAGCACTCCACCCAAGGGGATAGCTTGAGGCTCTGTCTCTAAAAAAATTAAAAAAATAAAAAATAAAAACTCAGCTTTTGGGGCACCACCTGTGGCTTAAAGGAGTAGGGAGTGGCTTGTTCAAACCCAGCCCCCGCCAAAAACTGCAAAAAAAAAAAAAAAATCAGTTTTCTGCTGGAGTCTTCACAAAGTGAAAGCGCTTATCTTATCATTTTTATTATTTTAAATGCAAGTTTTACCCAAGAATAATCATTACTCATGAAAAACAAGTTTTAAACATGTACCAAAAAATAAAGCAAAAGATATATATATGAAATGTCTAAAATGTTTAAGTCACAGTTCAGTCTGAAAAGTATTTTCATTGTTTTCAAATAAGCCATGATGAAACTACTGTAATGAGGTTTTAAGTGTGAGGTTTTTAAATCTTTGTAGTACTTTAATGAAAAGTATTTAAATAAAAACCCTTACTTTACCGCTCCCAGATATAACACAACATTTTTAGGTGTAGAAAAATTAGAAATTGTGCAATTAATAAACCAGAAAGTCAAATATCATTGTCAGTAAATAAATGCTGTCTGCTAAATTTCAAAGGAACCCATTGTATGTTAAATCTTTAAAAAATGAACTCATCTACCCTCTCATTTCAGCAGCCTCTCAATTTTCCCATTACAATTAACAATATAACTCAGCAGTCAAGTCTTCCAAACCAGTATCATCAGATTTATTTTTAACTCTTGACTCCTTCACAAACATTCCCCTTCAGTCCTATACGAAATCCTGCCAGTTTTTCATTCACACTGTCTCTCAACTCTTCCTTTCATCCTATTTTCACATTTACTTTATTCCCGCATGATTCACAATATATGCTATTATCTCTCTAAAAGGACTTAACATCTTTCTACTCTAAACCATCAATCTGGCTGCCAAAATTACCTTTAAATATCTTGTTCACACCTACAGTATATCCAGATATCTTCTAAGTCTCAACCAAACTTTTGTAAGACCCCTCTGCCGTCAACCAGCTAACTTTCCCATATTTCTCAAATTCCACCCTCTTCTACTTAGTCCCCTTGAATTCCAATTTACCAACTTGTTCACTGTCTCCCAGACAAAACTCATCATCCCTGTACCTCTCTATGTTCTTTCTACCTAGACAGAATCCTTCATGCTTCTCTGTCAATTCAAGTTACAGCCTTCTTTAACACCAGTCTTAAAACATAGCTTCTCTGCAAGAAGCCTTTCCTCTCCAACCCACTGGTCTCATCCCTTTATTCTGTGTCCCTCAGAACAAAAGATTCAATTTGTATTTTTTATAATCCTGCAGTCATCGTGCTATTATTTTATTATTTTTTCCCCATAGCCTGCCTCTACAACTAAATGATTAGCTTTTGAGACCTATTTCTGCGTCTTTACTTTGAACAGAGGTCCCTTAGAACTCTAGCACTCTAACAAATGCTGAAGGATTCCCCTTTCCTTTAAATATCTTTAAAGTTAAGGTTGTTAAAACACAATTAGCATCGAACTCCAACATTTTAAACGTTAAGTTGACATATATGGTAATAGAAAATTAAACATTTTTTAATCTATGTACTTTACAAGAGTTACTCCATCCTCAGTCAACATGTATACTACCAAGAATTGAGTCATTTTCAAAGAAAATCATGGAAACAAAATTAAAAGTCCCAAAATTTAGTATCAAAATTTAGCATTATGGATTTCTGAAATAAATCTAATAAATCAATTACCTAAAATTGATTTTGAGGGTTTTTTTTTAATTGTATTACCAAGATGTAAAACATACAAACACTCCAGTACCACAAGAGGCAAGTCTTAGGTAGCTATTATAAGATTTGCTTCATCATAGGTGAAAACCACTCTACAATTTTAAAATATCCTTTCAAATGACCCCACGAAGTGCTTAGAAAGCATGCCCCTTCTTTGAAAGATGCATAATCAGCTTCCCTCTTCACATACCCCGCATTCTCCACTAGCTAGTCACCAAAATTAAAAAAAATAACTTTCAAAATAATCTCCGATTCAGCTATTACCTTGGATTACCCTGTTTTAGACAAGTTCCAAAAGCCAACATGAATTGAAATCCCATGTTCAATTAAAAGTGATCATTGCATGTTGCTTAACGATATAATCAATTTCATATAACAACAGATTGTGTTTGGTTTTTGTCATTTTTAATCTCAGTTCTTCACTTCTCTCAATTCTTCTAGGCAACAAAATAGTTTGTCTCCATCCTTGTTTTGTCCCTTTCTTATAGAATAAGGACATAACATATGTCAAATTCTGAAAGTGTATTTACGTAAGCTGTCATTAAATACCACATAAACATTTCCACAAATAGAGATACACTGGAACATTACTTAGTATACCAAACACCTCAAGAACATACTTTTCCACACAAATTCAGGACAAGAGTACAGTCTAGCGACAACTCAGAACACAACCCAAATATCCCTATTATTTCCAAGACCACAGCTTTCTGCAAAAGCTAGGATGGAAGGGACTAAATCCACAATCTTAACTAAACATTACCAAAACTAAAACTAGAATATTTCAAATAGCCCTAAAAGGACCACCACCATATTCTATACATTTAACAAGTAATGAATGCAATGGCACCCCAAAATTGAACTTAAATGACAATGAGTCAGTGACAATTAACATTTTACTTAGTATTTAGCACAATGACAATACAAACCTCAATCAAAACTTGGACCTACTGCCAAGTTACCTTTTAATTAATGATAAATTATATAGTGGCAAATTGGTAATGTCAAAACAGGAAGGCTAAGAGATAACACATCAAACTACTTATCCAATTGAAGACAATGCATTTAGAGATACTACTGCAGCTGAATATTTTTCTATCAGCTCCCAGCCCCTTGTAAAAGGAAAAAAATCAATGCTCACCTCCACATGTGAACGCTGGTCACTGAGCAAGTTCACCCCCAGACTAAGAACAAATATTTTGTATAATCACAAGGTAAGTAAGACATGTTAGGAGGGTGGGACATTTAATGCCTCTAGAAAGTACACCAAACTATGGTATCTTCAGACACCGAAACTAACTAAAATATCCTCCCTCGTTCCAAATGTACATAATGGTTTATGAATCAAATCCTGTTCTTCTCTTCATTCTAAACACTTCCATCACTATTTTAAAATGGAAACACTTAAACACTTGATAAGGCTAACTACCAACACCTAGAAAAGTGTAAGAAACAAGTTTCAAATCGAATCTTCCAAACAAAAATCATATTCTCTCAATTCAAGGTTAATGAGACTGGGGGGAGGGGGTATGGAAAACGAAAAGAGGGAGCTGCCTCATCCTTGACTGAAGACAGGTTTTGCCCTTTCCCATTACCTCCGTCTGACTGCTGTATCAGAAGGTCTAATGTTTTAAGACCCTGGTATTTCTAGGTTTCCAATTTTAAAGGTGAGGTGGAGAAAGGGTGTAAAATAAAATCAATACTCACTGCTAACTTTCATGCTGCCAAAAGCCGAAGGCTGCTGCACTGGCTTGCAGCTCTCCGCAAAGGAGGTGGTTCTAGGCCTCCCTGACATGATCACTCTCTTCCCGAATCACCTTTTCCTTCCTTCCTCCTTTTCTTCCTTTTGTCTTATTTTGGGATGTTAGGTTAATGATAATTGCAGCATTAAGTTCTCCCACAAGAAAAAATAAAAGAAAAAAAAAAAGACTTCTTCCTCTTGGCTTTTCACTCCTTTTGTATACTATTTTTAAAAAGCGATGTATTTCTCCTTCAAGACAGATCTGTACGGATATTTAACATATAGATGATTTGGGGTGGGGGGAAAAAATACAATTCTCTCCCCTCCCTTTCGTGAGAAGGGGGAAAGGGGAAGGGGAAATCCTAAAAAAATATATCACGTGAAACGGGGACAAATACTTGATTGTAAATAAGTACTTTGAATATTATATTTTCCTCGGGGATTTTTTTCCGAGTCAATGAAGAAGGGAAGCGGCGGAAGGATCACGAGTCTCACGCTTGAAGAGAAAGGGGGATGGGAAGGAGGGAGGGTGAGGGAGGGGATGGCTCGGAGATGCGACGGGAAACGCTGCGGCTCCGGCTGCCGCGGGATCCGGCGGGATGACGGCGGGGGCCAGGCGAACTGGAGGGCGACGGAGTCGCGAGTCAGTCAGAGGCTGGCGGTGGCAGCAGCTTCTCTCTTCATTGCGCCAGGAGCAACTGCAGGCGGCGGCTGGATCCAGCGGCCATGGCGGCGGCGGCAGCTCCCTTCAGACCCCAGGCAGCGGCTCCTCGACTGCTCCCCATACGCCGGGGACATGGGAACCCGGCAACCGCTTCCGTCCCTCGGGGTCCCCTCCCCCGTCCACGGCACCAGCGCGGCCGCCCTCCCGCCCCTCGCCTGTGTTCGGTGCCTGCTCAGGAAGTGTCCGCGCTTTGCCCCCAGCCCGGAGCCCTGTCAGCGGCTGCGGGGCCGGCTCCTCCTTGCTTCCTTCCTTCCTTTGTCACTCGGCCCGGGCGGCGGCGGCGGCGGCGGCGGCACAAGCCCGCATTCGCCCGGGTCGGGGGCTGCTCTGTTAGAGGAGCGCCGTCTGCGCAGCCGCGTAGCGCTTCCCCACTCCCCCTCCCCCCTCCTACTCGTCCTCCGCCTCCTTCCTCCCCCACCCAGCCTTACACCGCCCAGTGCCCCGCCACCCGCGTAACAGGCGTCTGGGAATCGCCGGCCGAGCCTTGAGCCCGCCCGCTTCGGCTGAGAGAAGCCCAAACGGAGCCAATCACGGACGTCGATTATTTTACGGCACTTCACGGAAAGAGCCGATCAGCCTGAGAAACCAATTGGAAAGTGCTGCTGGGAAACCACGCCCGGAGAGCGGAAAATGCCGAAGGCAGACGAACGGAAAGAAGGAGAATTCGCCGCCTTCTGTGGCTGGCTAGGGGAGACATTCGACAATGGCAACAGTGTCCAATCAGAGTCGTCCGCCCTCACGAAAAAGCTTAAAGAGTTAAGGACAGTGAAACCCCAAGTAGCTGGTGAAACTGCACGGCTCAGTGCCGCGGCCGCTTTGTAATTGGCTGGAGAACTCCTCTGGGAGTGTACCTCCTTCGGTGATTGGTGAAGGGAAGGGGGCTTCCGAGGACAGTCTGACCAGTCAGGACTTCGGCTCCCTCGCCAAGGTGGGGAGAAGAAGAAAGCGAAGGGCGCCTATAAGGCGCCGTCTCATTGGCCTGAAGCTCAGGCGCTGGAGAAGAGGCAGAAGGAAAGGAAAGGAGGCCGAAACTCGTGGTGGTGGCCAATCGGCACTCGCTGCTGTCCAATCGCAAGACCTAGCCGCAGTGTGATTGGCCTCCGGCCTGCGGTCCCAGGAGCGGGGTGAAGCTCGTCTGGGGTCGTGGCTGATGGTCTGACCGGCTTGCCTGCGGCTTCTTCCCGCCAGTGTAAAGACCGCATATGGGGAGTGCAGGCCCTCTGCGCAGCCGGTCCGAAACTGCTGTGGCCGGCGGGACAGGGCGCTGGGTGCTCAAGCGCGCAGAGGGTCGAGGAACTCTCCCCACCCTACGAGAGGCTCTTGGCGGGGCGCGGCTAATTCTGCGCGCCGAAGGCTCAATTAACTGCGGGTTCGCGCGTCCTGGTTATCGGCTAGGGGGACTGCCCCAGCTGGGTTACAAGCTCTCAGACACTAAAGTGGGAACAAAGCTCCCAGAGAGGCAGAGTCTTAGGGCATCAGCGCCCCGCCCAGCCGCGGGGGCCTTTGATAAGAGAGGCTCACCAAGCGTGGTGCGCGCGGCCAGGCCGGGCCTCTTAGAAACGCCCCTGAAAAATGAGCTCATTCGGGATGCGCGCGCTCCTTGGGCGCGACTGCCCAGCGCAAAACTGGACCCGAAAGCAGGTGAAGGGAAATGCGGTCAGGCCGGATATCCTGAAGCCTCCAAAGAAACGACGGGGAGTCAGAATAACCCACAGTAGCACTGGGTCATTTGGAACTAGGGTGATCTACAAAGTGGTGTTTGAGTAGATTTTACCCATAGGCCTGTATCCATTGTTCTACCAGAGAACCAATTCCTTTGGTCCGCCTGAGAACTGTGGGGCATGGCTAGGTCCCTAAATCAGAGAAAGTAGAAAGAACAGTTGCCATCCTAACTGTAATCTGGTGGTGCCCGTAATTTCCACCTGCAGAGTCATCTCTTTCTGTTATGATGTTATCTCCAGAAAGCATATGTAAAAGTACACATACTTCGATCAGATTATCTAGCTTTTGCTTTGAAATATTGGTGAGGGACTTGGGACAAAGCAAAATAAGCTTTGATGGGAGATAAGAAAGGTCTAGATAGGGTTTTGCAGACTCAAATGTCTTCAGGAGCCAGACAAGTAAAGCAAACGAGTGACATTGGCTGAGTGTTGAGACAATGAGGAATAACAGGGAATATAGCCAATTGGAATATCCATGGCATAAATAAAGGGAGCAGCTGCTCAGCTCTACCAAATCGTCGTCCTCGGGAATGTGGGTCCAGTGTTACTAGTCTTTTTTTTCTTCTTCTTTTCTCCCAGAAGAAACCCTAAAGTTGGATTTTTGTGTGAAATCTTTGGATTTTTAAATGTTGACAACCAATATTTCAAATTCTATGGGCCAAACTAAGAAACATCCCTAGGTGGCCAACAAGTAACTTGTAATCTCAAACCTGAGCATAAATTTTATAAGCCCAAGAGCTGTAAGTACAGGCTCTTGTTATTTGCAATTAAAAGAGAGCAGGAGGTCACTGGATGCCATGGGGGAGGGTAAAGAATGTTAAAAGCAGACTCATGCATAGCAGCTTTGTCATCTGAGTGGTGCCTGTCCATACTGTTAGTAAAGACTTTTGCCACAGTCTCCTAGAATACTAAGAGGCAAAGTTTTAAATCTTTACTTTCCATCTCTACTCCCAATTATACCAACTGGAAAGTAAATAACAAATATTTAGGTTGTTGTACAATTTGGGAACGTGGCTATTCCTTTTGTACATAATAAGTATAAAAATAGACCACCTTAAGGGTATGATTAGTAGCTTTACTGTTGCTGTCTTCAAATACTTTGAACTAATACTGTTAAAAAATATATATATGACCAACGGGGGAAGTTTTAAAGGAAAAAAGTATATTAAAGTCTAAAATGAGAAATTTCAGAAGAAAATATAGAACTCAAACTAATGTTCAGAGATTCTCAGAACTTTCAAACCCAGTCTTTCTTTACCTGCTCACTTGCTCTCAACCTCTAATCAGTTTGTAATAATTGTAATACTTAATATTTATTAGACATTTACACTGTGCCAGACTTCACACAAACTATCTCACTTAAATGTATTTGCAACCCTATGAAATAAGTGCCATTACCACCTCTGATTTTCAGATGAGAAAAATAAAGCCCAGAAATGTTTACTGACCTACGGTAAAGGTCCATAAACCTTAAAGTACCAGAACCAGGACTCAGATCTCTTGTTCTTAGCCTCTACTCCATACCTCCTATGCACATACTCTCCGCCTCTCCTGGTGTACCTTGCTTTATCTTGTAGTCTAAAGCTATAATGCCTTGTACTTTGTGTACCTGGATGTGAACACACCCCCTATTATGATAACATTTTTGTTTCCTCAGATAGTCTCTTGTAGAGATCAGTGAATCTAAACCAAAGGATTAGGAAAAGACATATGTAGAAAAGCTGGGTAGTACAAAATAGGTGAGTAGTGTAACAGGGAAAATAGTTGGTGAGCATTCCACAAAATAATATATATGAATTAAAGTGCACAATGAAATGGCTTTAAAGGCCGGACACAGTGGCTTATACCTGTAATCCCAGCACTTGGGAGGCTAAGGTGGGTGAATTTACTGAGCTCACAGGTTCAAGACCAGCCTGAGCCAGAGCAAGGCCCTGTCTCTAAAAAAAACCTGGGCATAGTGGCAGGTGCCTGTAGTCCCCGTTAACTTGGGAGGCTGAGGCAAGAGGATGACTTGAACCCAAGAGCTGTGAGCTAAGATGCCACAAAACTCTACCAAGGGTGATCAAATGAGACTCTGGCTCTAAAAAAAAAAAAGAAAAGAAAGAAATCGCTTTATATATTCTTTAGTAATAAGCATTTGTATAGCACTTTGCAGTTTATTAAGTACTTTGACATACATTATATCATTTGATTCTCATAAAAATCCAGTCAAATAGGAAGGGAAATTATTGTTTTGTTTTTACAAATGAAGAAACTACAACCTAGAGTGATAAAGTGACTTACTCAGAATCACTTTGGTGCATTTTACAAAGAAAAATGAGCTGGGGGCTCGGCGCCTATAGCTCAACCGGCTAAGGCGCCAGCCATGTACACCTAAGGTG
>NW_003852484.1:5519455-5528219 GCF_000181295.1 Otolemur garnettii | reverse complement strand
TAATCCCAGCTGCTTGGGAAACTGAGGTAGGAGAATTGGATTAGCCCAGGAATTAAAAGACTAGCCAGGGCAACATAACAAAACCCCATCTCAAAAAATAGAGAGTGCTGCCTGTAGCCACCCTCTAACTGGTTAACGTTAGATTAGATGATCAAGAAAGACCTTTTTAAGAAAGTGATAATTGGGAGGTGCCTGTGGCTCAAGGAGTAAGGTGCTGGCCCCATACACTG
This sequence comes from Otolemur garnettii, assembly GCF_000181295.1. Lineage (NCBI taxonomy): Eukaryota > Metazoa > Chordata > Mammalia > Primates > Galagidae > Otolemur > Otolemur garnettii. The sequence continues at coordinate 5,527,989 of NW_003852484.1, read as the reverse complement.
GAGGTAGTGGGTTGAAACCCAGCCACAGCCAAAAAAAATAAGAAAAATAGGTAGTTTTAATAAGTAGTACATATAATATGAGATGCAGTTTATTTAGATGAAGCCAGAGTGAACCATTCCTAGGACCTCATTGACTTAGCCAACATATATAAATATGTAAAGGTTATTGGGTGGCAGTCTTTCAAAGATTTAATAAGATATAGTTTCTATGCTCCAGAAGCTTGTAATCAGATAGTATGGGATGGAAAGAATTGTTTAGTAATGGACCCTAGGAAAGCCCTCCAATATTAAGGTCAAAATGAAGATTATTATGGAGGAGGAGAGAGAAATAAGTGTACTTTTATTGAATGCCTATTTAGTTGATCCTCAAAAATCCCAAGAGATAGGCATTATTAGCCTTTTTTTTTTAATTTTAAAAAAATTAGTCTTAAATACATTGCTCAAGGTCACACAATTAGTAGGTGGTAGAGCTGAGATGGGATTTACAACTATTGTTTATCTTATTTATGTAAAATTGTATCTATGTATGCTTGTACACACCCATAAATGTCTGGAAATATTAACTTTGGTGGAGATTTGCATGATCTTTATTGTTTTCCTGCTTTCTAGAATTGCCTTCATTTTCCACCTTCTGTCAAAAACTTTTATATGTATTCCACAGGAAAGTAATCCAACAGGCAAGTATGTAGCAGCAGCTAGGGTCACTTTCAGAGGGAAAGTTTCAGGGCTGAACAGAAGAAGGAATTAGAAAATCAGGGCACCTTTAAAAGCTCTGAAGCAGCAGCAGGAATTTGTCCCTTCCTAGGCAGCCTTTAATACCAAAAAGAAATTGACTATGCCTAACCATTAGTATACCATGTAAAGCGGTCAATTTATATGAAAGTGGAGGGATGAAGTGACCTATTGGCTGTACAGAAATCACAAAGACCTCAATTTGGTCGTAGTATCACAAGCCATTTTAAAAATTGTACCTTGATCAATAATAAAAATTAACTCATCCCAAGGACTATGCTAGGTGTTTGGGGTATGTAATGATCAGAACTCTCCATATGATAGGAGTAATATTAGTATCTCTGTTTTACTGTTGGGAAAACTGACAAACAAGGGAAGTAACTTACTCAAATTCACAGTTAGAAAATAGTTTTCAAACCTATAGCTTATCATTTGCACCATGGCCTTGGGAATTTCTCCTTAGAAAATCATTCAAAAGAAACAAACTGAACTTCACTCAGGTCCCTTTAGTGAGCATTTATCCAGCTTCTGATATCTTTGTAGGATACCATGCTAGCCCTAAGTAGTATAGGAGTAAAAATATGATATTAAAAACCATCCAGAGATGACTACTGTCTATAGCAGATGAGAAAAGTAAACTGGCAACATCATGATACTACCTCAACGGTTTTGTAGTTAACCAAGAAAGGAAGCATACCAGAGATTGTTTTCCAAGTTGTATTTAAATTAGTGGTCTCCAGAGTTGGATACTTTAATCTAAAGTGGTCTTAAAGGATGAGTAGTAAGATTTGGAAATTAAAAAAAAAAAAAAAAAAAAAGGAGAAGGGAAGTAAATTACTTTTCACCACTTCATTTCCAACCCATGAAAAACACCTCCCGCCCCTTAGTAAACCCTTAGGTGGGTGGAATTGTCAGAGCAATTGAGGAGGTGTGAGCCAGTCCACCTGACTTCAGGAAAACCAGTTTGGCTGGACAGAAGGCTGATAGAGAAAAGTAATGGAAGATAAGGTTTAAAAGGTAATATTGGGGCCAGATTTGAGGGAGTGTTGGCTGTTACACCATGAAATCTGCCCTATAGACACAGAATTATGGCCTATATTTTAGCAAATGTAAGTCATTACCATTGTAGGAAAGTCTCTGAAGTAATATGCACAGTGTGGTTTATCCTATTGTTTGAAAAGGTGCCCAGAGTAACAAGACACAGCAAACTTAGTCATGCCCCTAACCAATGAGGTGTGTCCAAATGGGGGAGTAATGAATGAGAGAGCAGAGCATATTTGCAACTTTGTCACTATAGAGTAGACTCAGATTGTATTAAAAGTTTCATATCAAGCTTTTGACAGACAATAAGTACTCTAATTTTGACATCTTAAAAGAATGTACTATGTAAGATAAAAGAAAAACCCTTGATGAATCCTTTTTACTTTTTTATGCTTGTGACATTTTTGCTAAATGTCACAAGCATAAAGGATATAATTATGTACTTTACTATATTGTTACCAATTGGATTATTTCAGATTACTTCAATTTTATTTTATTTTTTATTGTTGGGTACTTCAGTTGTATTTTTTTTTACCCCATTTCCATTCACTTTTTTTTTTTCCAGAGACAGACTCTCACTTTATTGCCCTCCATAGAGTGCTATAGCATCACAGCTCACAGCAACCTCCAACTCCTGGACTTAGGAGATTCTCTTGCTTCAGCCTCCCAAGTAGCTGGGACTACAGGTGCCTGCCACAACACCCGGCTATTTTTTTATTGCAGTTTGGCCAGGGCTGGGTTCAAACCCACCACCCTTGGCATATGGGGCTGGCACCCCTACTCACTGAGCCACAGGTGCCGCCCACCATTCACATGTTTTGAAAAGAGCTTTTTTTAGACAAGAGCACAAATATTTTCATGTTGAATTGAATAAATGAATTTAAAACATTATGTGTTGATTAAATACAGTAGAACCTCCATAGTTGACTACCTCAAGCTGACCTAATTTTCCTAGACCAGATATGCACCACGTGTATCTATCTATAAGTACAGCAGGCCTAGTTTCTCACATTGACCACCTCCACATGTTGACCAGTTGTTACTGTCCCTTGGGGAGTCAACTTAACAGAGGTTCTGCTGTACTACATAACAGATACTTTAGGCCTCAAAAGCCATCCGTAAACCAGAAGGGGTCAGATTTTCTTCACATGGAACAAGGACTCAAATCTCTCAAAACAACAAAAGTCTCTGTGTCCTTAATTATCATGTGTATGGTTAAATATGAAAGCAACAAGAAATTGGCATTGTGTTTTTTGGCCATTGAATATCTTGACTTGGAGAAGGGAAAAACTTGGAAAAAATTTTAAGTCCATGAATCAAGCAAAAAGGAATTTGAGAATGCAGAAATTCCAGTCTTCCTCAGCCAGGCCAGAGGTTTGTTTGAATTGTAGCCATCAAGATGCCTCATGGCTCTGACTTCATTCCTGGGGCCTGTAGGATATAATTCTGAAAGGAAATGGGAGGCCGTGCCCAAAGCTGGAAGGAATGTGTGTTTCTGTATGACATCCAGATCAGACAGTGGTAGGAAGATAGCAGACCCAAAAGGAGTCTTACGGAGGAGGGTTTAAGGTTCAGTTTTATAAAACCATTAATGTTTAACTACTTCTGTTCTTTATATTGTTTGCACTAGTTGTGTCTAATATTTGAAGGTAAAAGTAGTAATTTCCCCTGAATAACTCTCACTACTCTTTTAGGGCCATTTAAGAATCTCAGGAAAATATCAATTCAGATTATTTTTTTCTTTTGAGGAATCAACATGTCTAAGTCAGTTGAGCAGCTCCCCAGTTACTAAACTTCTGCTTTCTCTAACTACTTCTTAACAACTTGAATACAGTTTTTCTTTGTAGTCTTCTTATCAAAAGTGTTCTAATTATTCTAGTTTCATCATTAAGCACTTTGACCATGACTGAATAAAATTTCATAAATTTTGCTGGTCTGTGTTGGAGAACACATGAAAAGACACAATATTGAATATCCTGCTTCCACCAAGAAGTGGTTATTGTTTGTCTAGTGTGTGCCCAAATTGTGGGAAACACATTTGCTTGCAGCAAACTGAGAAAACTGCTGTATATGTTTTAAAAGCCAACTATGGTTTATTTAACTGCATTTTCAAAATATTTCCAAGGCCCTTTTGGAATTAAAAACAAATCTCTTATAGAGCCATGTCAGCTGGAACTCTGAGTAAGTAAACTATTCTTTGGAGGTTAAGCTTTTAATCTAGGATGAGAGGAGTTAAAGTGAAGTACTTCTAAGCACCAGAGAAACCATCTAGTGGAAAAAATCAACAGGGATATGGCAACCACACACATGGTTTACCTTCATAAAGCTAGCTTTATTCTTTTTAAATAGAGTTACATAGAAATGGAAAGTATTTCTCTTGATCTCAGTTAAGACTATCACATAGTAGGAACTCAGTAAGTGGCAAACTGAATAACGCGGTTGCAATTGAGAAATGAAACCTACTAAAATTGTTAAAATTACAATTTTTTAAAATAATTGCATATGGACAAGTGCTTGGAGGAAATCCAAAATAAAAACAGTTGACATTAATTTGTTGGTTTTCTGAAAGGTTTCTACTAGGTTTTAAGATTTCCCACTTTTGTTTATACAATTTAATTTGGGTATCTTTTTTTTTAATTAGATACATTCATATATAATAGAGAATCACAGCCTGAGACAAGGCTCTGTCCACCACTGGGCTCCAAACATTCCTTGGCCTATCTGGCAAATTGGTGGATTCAGGCTGCCAAGAGGTGATTTACATAAGGATTTTGGCAAAAAGACTGCAGAGAAGTGTGGGTGCCAAAGAGCAGGGGGTGGGGTCAGGCTGCTTCTCAGTCACTTTGCACTGCTACAATGTACCAGCCAGTGTTCCAACTGGTCAGTGCCTATGCCATGCCAGCTGTTAACCCCTGGATTTCAGAGGACAGTGCCTAATCTATCTTGAAGATTAATATTCCAATGAAGCCTCATGGAGTCCTCTTGGAGAGTACCAAAAGCCGAAATAGGAGTATGCTAAAGTCTTTATTACATCACAAAATATCTGAAGATGAGGCGTTTGAGAATTGTCTCCTCTTGTGCAGAAAATACGGCACAATTTTGCAATATCGGAGACTCTAGAAACCACAGAAACATTTTGGCTTTTTGACAGCCATAGTAGAGATCATGAAGATGTCCAACAGAAGATGGCAGTGACCTGGCTGTATAAGAGATTTGTTTTTAATTCTAAAAGGGCCTTGGAAATATTTTGGTCACTGCCAAAGGGTACCAAAAGTGTTTAAAGAAAACAGAAATCTCAGCAGCAGAAGTCCATGTGGCCACAAATAACTCTTCTTCTTGAGCCCAAACAAAACACTGTTTAGAAGCTCTTAGAAGTTATGGTCAGGGGACTTGGCAAGGAGCTTGGAGATCCAGCATCAGCAGGCAAAGCCTGCTGAAATATGGATTGCAAAACTATTAGTAATTAGTTCATGATCAGGTTTTTTAGTTCATATGGAATATGAGATGTGAGAAGTAGCTCTTCAGTTCCTTTACTTGGTAGTCCCATGTGCTGCTTTTTTGTATGATCATTTCACTGAATTGAGGGTATTGATAGTTTTTAAAAATACTCTTCATGAAATCAGTATATAATCACCTACACATTCATAGGAATGGTAAAACATAACTATAGTCCAGAAAGGAGGGAAGAGGCAGGAGAGGGGAGGAGAGGGGGGAGGTCGGGAGAAGGGAGGGTATTTGGGGGGACCTAACCTAATGTGCATAATGCATTGATACATTTCTAAACGATTAAGAATAGGGTATGAATGTATGAATGAGGAGATGGTTATGTTAATCAGATGTAAGCATTCCACATTGTATCTCAAATCAGCCCATTGTACCTCATAAATGCATTAATATACACAGTTATGATTTACTAAAGAATTAAAAAAATAAAAATACTGTTCAGAGCATTGTTTTTTGTTTGTTTGTTTGTTTGAGACAGAGTCTCACTATATCACCCTCAGTAGAGTGCCGTAGTTTCACAGCTCACAGCAACCTCAAACTCTTGGGCTTAAGCAATTCTTTTGCCTCAGCCTCCCAAGTAGCTGGGACTACAGGCCCAGCTATTTTTTTGTTGCAGTTGTCATTGTTAGCAGGCCTAGGCCAGGTTTGAACCCACCAGCATCTGTGTATGTGGCTGGCACCCTAACCACTGAGCTACAGGCACCGCGCCAGAGCATTTTTTTTTTTAAACTACATGATCCTGGGCAGCGCCTGTGGCTCAGTGAGTAGGGTGCCAGCCCCATATACTGAGGGTGGTGGGTTCAAACCTGGCCCCAGCCAAACTGCAACAAAAAATAGCCAGGCGTTTTGGCAGGTGGCTGTAGTTTCAGCTACTCAGGAGGCTAAGGCAAGAGAGTTGCCTAAGCTTAAGAGCTGGAGGTTGCTGTGACCTGTTGACACCACAGCACTCTACTGAGGGTGACAAAATAAGACTTTGTCTCTGAAAAATAAATAAATAAAAATAAAACAATGGATCCACATATGCAAGTTAAATAAAGTCTTCATCTGGTGATCAACCAAAGAAACAGTGTTATGTTCCAATACTGGGAGAGGGGGGTGGCTAAACTGAATTTATTGATGTTTAAAGCCTTTTAAAGGGTAAGTTTGAAAGTTTGTGATTTGTACCTAAAACACTATTTTAAGAACCTAGATACTGCTGAAGAAGAAATTCCAAGGTTTACCTTTCATATAATGCTTAATGGCTTTTAATGAACATCATATAATAGTGTAAGATGTGCACACAAATCTACAAAGTGAACAAAACAGGTAATATTACCCTCATCTTACGGATCAAAAAATAGAGGTACAGAAACTATGATTACCTTTTCTGGCTCAACATTACCACACTGATTAATAAGTATTCATTAAAGAGCCATAGGTACATGGCGTTCCACTATGTTCTTGAAAGAATACTAAAGAAAAGTCATGAAGATAGGGTCTGAGTAGGCAAGAGAAGTTTCTCATAAAATGAGAGTAGTTTATTAAGGTGACCTCTATTTCTTTCTTCATGGTCCTTCTTTTTCTCCTTGACCTACTTACTCCCTATAGTAATTGGGGGCGGGGATTGTTTTTTTGCTTAACAGGCAAAGGCAAGGCTCAAACCCTCCATACCTGGTATGTAGGGCCAGCTAAGTGATTGATATTTCCTAAGTGCATAAAAATAAATAGATGCTTTAGAAATCCATGCTCTTAAAACACAGAACGATGACCATGGCATTTAATATATGAGTTTTTTTTAAAAGGAAAGATGTACATATAGATTCCTACCAGACTAGAAGTATAATTGCAATTGGAGTTTAATTAGTGAACAATTATCAAATACCTGTTGTATACCAAGTGTTATTCTTAATGAGAGTGAATTAAAAAAAGAACAGACGACATCATCATTGTCCTTAAGAAATTTTCACCAGCCATGGTGGCTCAAGTCTAATCCCAGAACTTTGGGAAGCCAAGGCAGGAGCATTGCTTGAGGGTAAGAGATGGAGACCAGCCTGAACAACATAGCAAGACTTTGTTTCTACAAAAACAGTTAGCCAGGCATGGTGACATGCACATGTAGTCCCAGCTACTGGGGAGGCTGAGGCAGTAGGATCAATGAGCCCAAGAGTTTGAGGTTATAGTGAGCTATTAACTGTGCCACTGCACTTCAGCCTGAGTGACAAAATGAGACCTTGTTTCTAAAAAATAATAATAACATTAACAATAATGTTTTAATCTAGCTTGATCTGGCTTGGGAAAAAAGACACAGGCTAAAGTGTTTTAAAGGTCTTTAAGAAATATTTGTTGAGTGAATGAATAGATGTATTGTTATTGGCCCCAGGTAGCACATAATGAATACCAAGAGAATGAAGGAAGGAATATGTATATACACGAGAGTTCAGGGGATAAATGAACTGAGGAAGGGAATACTATACTGGCAAGATCCACCTAGCTCTGTAGATGGAGTAATATCCTTACAAGAAAGAGGAGTTCCATCACAAAAATAAAAAAAAAGATTAAGTTGGCAGCACCCATATCTGCCCACTGGGGTAGGGCACTGGCCACATACACTGACCCTAGCAGGTTCAAACCTTGCCGGGACCAGCTAATGGAACAATGACAACCGCAAATAATAATAATAATAATAATCGGGCGTTGTGGTGGGTTCCTATAGTCCCAGCTACTTGGAAGGCTGAGGCAAAAGAATTGTTTAAGCCTAAGAGTCTGAGGTTGCTATGAGCTGTGATACTATGGCACTCTACCCAAGGCGACATAGTGAGACTCTGTCTCAAAAAAAAGGATGAAGTGCAACAGCATACCTGACAAACCAAATGCAAAGTCACCCCATGCTGCTATAGTCTTATTTAGTTAAGATAGTCAACAGTATATTTGTGTGCTCTACCCCAAAAGTAGGAGGAGGTACAAGACCAGTGCCGAGAAGGAAATGTGAAACTATAGCAGGAGATCAATCCCACATGACATTGATCACTAACCCTGTAAGGATGGGTTATATGAGGATGACAAATATGAGGACAGAGAGTTGGGATGTTGATGCCTTCACTTTTAAGGCTGATGAAGGTATGGAATCAGTAGAAAGAATGGTCAAAGAGTATAGATAGTAGGTCATTTCATCAGCTTTTTAAAAGGACTACAAAAGAATACTAGATCCATCATTGGGAAGCCATTGGAAGCCTCTACAACTATGTAGAGCAGGGGTCCTCAAACGTTTTTTTTTTTTT
>NW_003852484.1:5511995-5519291 GCF_000181295.1 Otolemur garnettii | reverse complement strand
GGGCCCGGGCTGGGGATTCGAACCCGCCACCTCAGGTATATGTGGCTGGCGCCTTAGCCACTTGAGCCACAGGCGCCGAGCCCTCAAACTTTTTAAACAGGGGACCAGTACACTGTCCCTCAGCCCGTTGGAAGGCCAGACTGCAGGCCCCGGGGACAAATCGGCTGCTAAGCAGGACAGGCAGCGGTGGCAAAAACACCCAGCGGGCTGGATAAATGTCCTAGGCTGGCCACATGTAGCCCGCAGGACGTAGTTTGAGGACGCCTGGTGTAGAGTCAGAATTCTGAAGGCAAAGTCACATTGTAGAGCAACTTTGAATAAAAACATGAATACATAAACCAAGGATATCAAGAGTTGGAGTTAGATATAGTACACTAAGAAGGTACAGGAAAACTAAATGTTTCTCTTGGAAGCAAAATAGAAATTGTCCTGATTGCTTCCCACCCTACCCCCCCCACCCCACCCCCACCCCCCATTCTGTCTTGGACGAGTAACTCCAGGCTAGTATGATGTTCACTGTGGAAGCCAAGACTTGGCACAGAGACAGGCATTCTTCCAACTAAATTAAGATTTGCATTACTTGCTAATAGAATGGAACATTGAGCTGTAGTTGGAATTTCTTATGAAAAAAGTACAAATTAAATTGAAATAATCTACATTGATATTATGTACATCAGTTGGGACAATGGCAACACTTAGGATTTTGTCAAAGATACAGTTAAATTTGTCTCCAAAGGGAGTGAGTCAAAAGCTGCAAATTTTAGAGACTGGCTAAAACCTCACAAGCAATATAATAGATTTTTTTTCCCCTCTGGAAAGTGGCCCAGGACCCAGTGAATCTGGGGACAAACTTCAGTGCTTTTGCCAGATTCCCATTTAAAAGAGTGGCTGGGCCCTTGCCTTGAACTTTAGTACAGAGGCTATAACCTATTGGCATCCCAATGACGACTTGTAAAAGAGGCCTCATCATGCTCCCTAAAAAAACAACTTGTTCCCTGCCAAAATTAGGATTACCTTGCTTTAGGAGGAGGATACATACTCTGCTGACAGCCAAATGATAATTTGCCAGGTAACTAAACTTCATTGTGGATAGCAAAAGGAAACTCATAGAATCCAGAAGTGGGGAGACAGCCTTATAGACTATTGTTGAGGAATTTGCTGAAGGCTGCATTGAAAGTAAAATAGTAGTACCTGAGCATTTCACTAATTTAATGACCTGGTAAATTGAAAACCACATTGGTAAAGGTAAGTCTTTGGGTAGGAAGTTTAAGCCCTAAGTGTTAAGGCCTAGGATAGGCATGACAAATATGAGAATCTTTGCCACCATTCTTCCTTTCTTTACCCAGGGCAGACATGGATAGTAGAAAATTCAGTGTCAGGATCCTTCTTTATCAACATAGCATTTTAGGCAGCCACACCTATCAAGGGGAATTGTGAGGTCATTTTTGACCTATTTCTTTGTCTATGATAGCTCCCCTGTGACATATGAGGTCTGTCCAGGAAGTATCCAGGCAGGTACTATTTAAAAATAGACCTTTATTAAGGAAGATATAAGATGTAAGAAACATTGAACATAGGACAATGGCACCTCAGTCCCTTTCATAAGCACCTTGGGACCTCACCTGTTCTTCCAGCATCTCTTCCACTGTCCAAAACACTCAGCAGAATCCTTTGTTGGAATCACCATCAACTGTCTCATTGCCTTTTCCTAAATCTCATCAATGGTCTGAAATCTATTCCTTTACAAAGGTAATTTTAGTTTGGGGAAAGCCAGAAGTCATAGGGTGCCAAATCTGGGCATATAGAGGGGTTGAGTCACCTGGGTGATTTGATGTTTCTCAAAACAACTCTGCTTAACACATGATGCACTGGAGGGAGTGGATGTGTTGTTGTGATGAAGCTGCCAATCACCAGTTCCCCACAGCTGCAACCATTCTTCTTGCCTCGCATCTCTCAATCCACGAAGAGTATTGAGGTAGTACTCTTTATTAATTGTTTGACATGGAGGAGAATACTTAGGATGGACCACACCTTCCCTATCAAAAAACCCAGTTAACATGGCTTTGATCTTGCCGTAAATTTGCAGTACTTATTTTTAGGTGTGGAGAACCAAGTGTCTAGCTTCCATTGGGAGGACTGGGCCTTCGTTTCCAGATCATAGCCATTGACCTAGGACTCATCTCTGGTTATGACCTTCTTAAGGGAATTTGGTTCATTGGTGATGGTTTGAACCACGTCATTAACAAATGCAGCACACTATTCCTTTTGCTCTAGTAGCAGAAGTCATAGAAGGCATTTTGCTATAAAATCCTTTATGCCAAGATCCTGCTTAAAAATCTCAAATGCAGTAGTTTTTGAAATCTCCAGATTATCTTTTCATTGTTGCAGTTAGTCATTGATCTCTGTTGACTGCAGCCTGTGCATACTCAACATTCTCAGGTATTCTGCTTGTTGCAGGCCTTCCAGAATAGGGATCTCTTTCTGTAGGGAACTTTTCAATAGGTTCTTGACCATCTTCAAAGCATTTGTGCTGTACTTTTGTTTGCACTGCCCTCATTGCATAGTCCCCAAAAGCCTTCTGAATCCAAATAGTTTCCTCAAGGAATGTTCAAGCTTAATGCAAAATCTGATGCATTCATTGCTGTGCTTGCTCATTCTGAATCCAATGGCATCTAGTACCCCACTGACTAGTAGAATGAAGTTGTCATTGTTCAGACACATGCATTCCAATCCACTCTCCTTGGTGGCCAGGTTACAATGATGTCTTGCAAACTGTTCTCATATTAACAATGGTTGGATATTTTCTGGCTAGACCTCAAATGTTTAGTCTACCTTGAGAGGAGAGCAATCCTGAAAAGTACTTGGTTGTGGGAGAAATTCTCATCTCCCAAGAGATTGGGCAGAATCGTTGAGTCAATCTTATACTTAGGGAGTTGTCCAGGAGGCCGGAGATCCACTTGCCATGCAGCTTGCTCCAGGAGGTAGCCTTTCATGCTTCATTACTCATGGCCCTCTCCCTAAAAGTAACTGCTCTGAGTAGCTATCGGCCAAGGGAATCATTCTGTAAGGAAACGCTAACGTGACCAGGTTGCCTAAAAGAGTATGCACTCAGTTGGTGCTGACTTGGTGCTGGATTAGAACTATTTCTTTTGTTGGAAAATACTTGATACTTGAAATGAAATATGAAATGAAATAAGGTGGCACCTATGAAAATTGCTTGAAAACTTTAAAGGCCTGAACTTGTGTACTGGCGCGATGAGGATGATCATGGGAGAAAACAAGTGTTAAGCCCGCCACTCTGAATTTTTCCTTAGACTTACAATTTCTTACTTAACTATCTCTTTACAAGAAAACTAGAGTGGAATCTTTTCCCTTCTGGGAGGCAAAAATAATAAGATACATCTGCCTTGACTTTGCTATTACAGTGTATGTGTGACATCCCGAAATCCACTTTAGTGCATCTTACACACTTGTCAGATTGCTCTAACTCTCACAACACTGTCATCACTTTACCTTGCCTCCCAGGGACCTATATTGATTCTCATCTGTGGCAGAAAATCTAACTCTCCAATCTTGCACTCAAAGTCTTCCTTCAACTACCCACCCTAGCCTCCACCACCTTTCCAATGTTACCTTTTCCAAAGCTTTGCCTTGTAGAAGCAGGTATTGTTGGAACCAGCAGGCATCCAAAAATAGTGCTTATCCAACATTTGCACATTTCATAATTAGACAAACTGTAGCCCAGGAAGGTGAGGTAATACTCCTGAGACCATATGCAGCACTTCCGCTGTGGCCTGGACAACATGCTTTCCATTCCACACACACAACTTGTTTCTCTTGTCTGTCCTAAACACTGGACAGGGTGAGTATAACTGGCAGGGAACAGTATTGTATGGGATAAATGATACATGAAGCAATATTGAGAATTTAATACTCCAGTGTGCTTGCAACATACTATATAGGAAATGAACTTATGTACAATTCACTAAAGCTGGGAATGAATGTGCAAACTTTTGTTTGTTGTGTTTGATTTTGCTTTGGAAGGAACATTTGTGACAACTGTCTTCTACTTGCATTGAATGAATGATTCAGGGCTGTTAATGATTAACAGATTTATCAGAGTTTCCCAGGGGAATGGTTCAATGGATTATTGGTTGCCAAGTTTTTTGTCTGAATTGAAGCTAACAAGATCATTTCAAGGGTAATAATGTTAGGGAACTTTAGTGTAAGGACCCTGTTAATAACTTGCCCAAAGAGAATATAGGAAACCACACCTTCCTGGGAAGGTTTATGTGGCAGAAAATGGGAGGAGACTAGTAATTTAAACCTTACTTGTTGTCAGGAATGACAAAAAAAGGGGGAAAGTGAAGGAAAAGCCTTAATTATAAGAATATTGTTAAATAAATCAAAGGAGGTTTTGTAAATATTCAAATATATAATATAATTCAAATGAAACTGCTCAACTATCCATATCTGCTTTGGTGAGTAGATAAGAATATTTGTAATTTGTATATTAAATATTTGAATATAAATTACTGCTTATACTGTGTGAGAAGGGTTTTTAAAAGTTTTCTGGAGTATTTAAATCAGGGGTCCTCAAACTTTTTAAGCAGGGGGCCAGTTCACTGTCCCTCAGACCGTTGGAGGGTCAGACTGCGGGCCCCAGGACGAGTCAGCTGCTAAGCAGGACAGGCAGTGGTGGCAAAAATACCTGGCGGGCCAGATAAATGTCCTAGGCAGGCCGCATGTGGCCTGTGGGCCGTAGTTTGAGAACACCTGATTTAAATCATTACCATGAAACTGAAAAAGTAAAACGTTTCACCATTATTTTTGTATTATAACTATACATAGACTATAGTACCTATTACACTTTCCAAATACATGGAGCCTGAATGAATGAAATTGGGTTTTTTTGTTTTATTTTTTTTTCCAGTGACCTCTGAACTCTTTATTGGTATAAGGACATGCTACTCTACTGCCTCAGTGTCTCAGAACTTTGGTGTCGTTGGTCTCAGACACCACTTTGACATCCACTATCATGAGGGTGGTGGTCTTTTGGATGGTTTGCATGGAGTTCCTGCTGTCCAGGGCACCACCAATGTTGAAGTCCTCCCCGTCTTCCAGCAAGCGGCAGTAGGTGGGGATCTCAGCCTCTAGCTTGACCTTGATGTTCAGCAGTGCCTCATACTCCTGGGCCTGGCATTGTCCCTCTGCCCAGGTCTGTGCCAGCTCTGACTCCAAATGCAGCTGGATCCCATTGAGTTGCTCCATCTGCATGGTGTAGCAGGCCTCCCCCTATCTCAGGCTGTCCTCCAACCTGGACTTCTGATTTCTCATGGAGTCCAGTTCGATCTCCAAGGGCCAGACTGTAGGCGTCAGCTCTGTGAGCATTGTCTTAGCAGCTCCGTTCTCAGCTAACTGTGAAGTGACCACTGAGGTGCTCTCCTCAATCTGCTGGGACCAGGTCTTGGACAGCTCTTCTTGGTTCTTCTGAGGCAGCTCATCATACTAGGCCCACATGTCTGCCATGATCCTGCTCAGGTCCTGGGATGTGGGAGCATCTACCTCCACAGTCAACCCAGAGCTGGCAGTCTGGGCTTGTAGGACTTTGACTTCCTCCTCGTGGTTCTTCTTCATGAAGAGCAGCTCCTCCTTGGGAGCCTTGATCTCTGACTCCAGCTGCAGTCGAGTGATATTGGTGTCATCAATGACCTTGCGGAACCCATGGATATAGCTCTCCACAGATTGGCACATGGCCAGTTCTGTCTCATACTTGACTCTAAAGTCATCAGCAGCAAGACGGGCATTGTCAATCTGCAGAATGATGCGGGCATTGTCCACAGAATTTGCAAAGATCTGAGCCCTCAAGTCCTCAATGGTCTTGAAGTAATGCGCCCAGTCTCTGACCTGGGTCCCCTTCTTCTCCAGGTATTCCCGGATTTTGCTCTCCAGCCTCTGATTATCAGTCTCCAGGTTCCTCACTCTGTCCAGGTAGGAGGCCAGGCAGTCTTTCAGTTCTTGCATGGTCTCCTTTTGGTCTGGATGCCCCCCATTCTTGCCAGACCCCCGACCATCCTCATGGCCAGGTCCCCGGACCTCCAGTCGCCCCAGAAGCTGGTGGAACATGACATGAAGATCTGGGAGCCTGAGCCCCCGGTGCCTGCATAGACTCTGGCTGTGCTGCTGGAGAGCTGGACACTAGCTAGGTGCCTGGACTGAGCCCAGGGACCGGTAATTGCTGGAAAAGGTGGTGGATGAGTAGTGAAGTACATGATGTCTGAAGAGGAGAGGACGAGACTCAGGCGAACGGGGCTTTTTTTTTTTAACATTGAAATGTATTTTTATTGAGCAGTAAGTTATGTAACATTAGTATGATGCAAAGCAAGTTTGATATGACAATGACAAACACATAATTATAATATTGTTTATTTTCCTTAGATTTTATATTTAACTTATTTACGTAAAGGACCAAGATATAGGCAAAAGCTTAAGTAATTTGGCTCATTGAGTGCTTTCAGCTGTTTTTGTTTTTTAGCGACAGGTCTTGCTACACTGCCCAGGCTGAAGCTCAGTGGCTATTCACATGTGCAGTTCCACTCCTGATCAGCATGAGAGTTCTGACCTGCTCCATTTCCAACCTGGGCCAGTTCACCTCTCCTTAGGCAACCTGGTGGTCCCCCACTCCTGAGAGGTCACCATACTGATGATGCCAAACTTGGTGCAGCCAATTGGCATGGTGCATAATAACGCACAGTCCCTAGCCTCATGTCACCTTTCTGCCTCAGCTCCCAGGTAGCTGGTACTATAGTTATGTGCTACTGCACCTGGCCTAATGAAGTTTTAATGTGCCTAAAATTAATGCATTAGTCCAAGTGTCCAAGTTAAGATTTAATACTTTTCAAATTTTACCACTGAAAATCTACCCGATTGCACTATCAGCTGCCCATAACAAAGCCCAAAAGCAACCTGACAGCGCAGCATTTGTCCTCTCAACTCCATAAAATAGCTGTTTGTCTTAATATAAAAGTGCATACTCCCTCATGCTGGCTTTCAGGAAGATGCTTCATATGGTTCACAGCTTTACCCTTTCCTGACACATGGCAGAGGTATACGAAGAGCCCTCCAGAACCTAAAGTGAGAAGCAGGGTGTGCTCAATTTCTTTAGAAAAAACAGGTTTAGAGGGCATATCACTCTGATCAAGCAGGGGACAAGTGGCTGCTCTTTGTATGTGAGAAAAGCTCAATTAATGTTTATTACATTGAATTTGCTGACCATTAAAACATTTTTTTTTTTTT
>NW_003852484.1:5504316-5511802 GCF_000181295.1 Otolemur garnettii | reverse complement strand
TTGCCCTCAGTAAGAGTACCATGGCATCACAGCTCACAGCAACCTCAAATTCTAGGGCTTAAGCAATTCTCTTGCCTCAGCCTCCTAAGTAGCTGGGACTACAGGTGCTGCCACAATGCCTGGCTGTTTTTTGGTTGCAGTTGTCATTGTTGTTTAGCTGGTCTGGGGCGGATTTGAATCTGCCAGCCTTGGTATATGTGGCTTGTGCCATAACCATTGTACTACAGGCGCTGAGCCCCATTGAAACTTTTTGTAACAGAGAATCCCTATATAAATATAGTGTATTAAACATAAACATGGACTAGGCAGTCCTTTGGTACGGAATTCTTTCAAGCCCAAGACTCAGGAAAAAGAGCAATCTGTGCTTTTACTGTCTCCTCTCTCAGCCAGGTTTCAATTTCTTCCATTCATTCTAATCTTTCCAGGTGAGCCATTCCCTTGCTCGATATTTGAGTAATTGTGCTTCATTTTCAATTCTTAACATTACACACTTCTGAAAGAGCAAAGGAGTGAGGGGCTGTCCTTTTCTGAATTTTGCTTCTTGCTCCAAACATAGCTTGAAAGCTGTTTTTGCTTTTTGACATTTGGGGTAAGTCTGGATCCATTCCTGGGTTTGTCTTGCTGACACACAGATACAGAATCAGGCAACATTCCCTTTCTTGTCCAAGTTACATGCACATCAGACAGGCCTCAGGTTCTCTGCCTTGGCCATTTCCTCAGTCCTTCACAGATGGACCCCAGATAACCTCCACCTGCAGGCCCCAGCCTGCCTGAGCCTGTGAATCAGTTCTCTAAAGCCGGAAGATTATCAGCAGCCTCAGCCCAACAGTCTGAAATTAGGCTTGCTGCCTATATTGTGCTTGCAGTAAAGCCTTGGAGCTTGTAAGGCTTCAGAGTATCTCTGGGCTATGTTGGTCTCAGCCACACAACTGGAAAGCAGCCAAGTACAGTGGAGAGAGCAGTGCCTGAGGAGCCAGGCAGACCTAGAAAGTTAATGTTAGTCTCCCCATTCTGCCCCTTAACTATGTGGCTTTGGTTCACTGTACTTCTCTGAACCATTTGTTTTATCTGTCAAGGGGAGATTGTCTCTAATTCCCATCACCTATAGAATATGTACATTTAGTCTTTTTACTGTGCTGTTTTCAAATTCAGTACAAGTAGAGGGTCTTGAGACTTTACCTCCTTCATGTTTACATGGATGGAACTGGAAAATGTTCTTCTTAGCAAAGTATCACAAGACTGGAAGAAAAAGTATCCAAAGTACACAGCCCTATTATGAAACTAATTTATAGTTCTCAAATGAAAGCTACAACTTAATTCTAGCCCAAGAATATGGGGAGGGAGCGGGGGAGGGGAGGGGAGAAGGGCGGATGGGTGGTGGGAGGGTGACTGGAAAGATCACCTATATGGTCTGTCTAACAAGGGTACAAATGAAATTTTCTAGAACTAGAGTATAAATGTTTTAACACAATAACTAAGTAAATGACACAAAGTCTATGTTAACCAGTTTGATGAAAATCTTTCGAATTGTATATGAAAACACTACACTGTACCCCATGTTTGCATTAATGTATACAGCTATCATTTAATAAAAAGAAAGAAAGAAAGAAAGAAAACCAAAAAAAAAAAAACCAAGTAGAGGGTCTTAATTTTATTTCTGAAGTTATCTTTGATAGGATGATAGAAACTACTTTATACAAGTTCAATCTGCCTTCTTTTGTTATTTCTGTTCAAAAATTTTTATTTTTTCGTATCCTTAAATCATACCTCTAAGCCACAAAGCTATGGGAGGGCAGACGTGCCCAAGATTAATAATAATAGTTGCTAATATTCTGTAAGGATTAATTATGTGGCAGGTACTACACTAGGCAGTTGTCCTGGATTATTGATTGCACTTGATATTTGCACAATCTTATGAAGTAGGTACTTCATAAGTAGGTACCATGAAGGAAGTATTATTGCCATTGCATAGATGAAGAAACTGAAGTATGAAGATGTTAGGTCACATAGCAAGAAAATGGAGAGAGATACAATAGAGATTGGCAGAGAGAGTTCTTAATTAAATCAGTTAAACCAATGGCAATGGGTTATTCTCCTGAACCCACATGACCAATAGCAGTGGTCATGTCTAATTCAGTTCAGATAATAAAAAGTAAATTCATTGTCTGGTGTGACATTGTTGTGGGGGCCTAATGCAGCCCCAGACGAACTCTCCCCCTTCCTCCTCTTCCTCTTTCTGTAAGACAAAGGACACAAAGGACCTATTTAGCCCCATTCCCTCACCCCCCAGAAATTCTCACCAAAGAACCTAACTCGCCAAAGTCTTCCAGGAGAGCTGAAGAATTTGCCCACCCCTGATGGCCCCATGTAAAAAGGATCTCTAACTGCCCCTGGGTGCAAACACCATCTTTGCCCTGCCTAGGCAGGTTGCCGGCTCCTTTCAATAAACCTGGCCTGAACATCCGCACGCTGGCTGCTGTTTACATCTTTCAGCTTTCATTTTCTTTCAACTTTCACTAACCTCTTGGCACAACATCCTATACTAAGAGATTTGCACTATGGAGGATTATAAAATAAGCAAAAAAATAGTTCCTGCTCTCAAGAAAATCAGAAGCTAGTAGGGAAGCAGGTAAGAAATAATAAATTGTGATGCAAGTAAAATACATTAAGTGCTTTAATAGTGATACAAGCTTAAGTGCCACTGGGCCCAGAAAGGGGAAGAGCATATTTTAATAATATCCAGGAAGCAATTAAAAAGTTCATAGTTGAATTGCATCTTTTTGGATAAGTAGAATTTGTGGAGGCAGAGAAGTGAGAGAAAGATATTCTAGGCAAGGGAACCACATAGAGAAATACTCACTACTGAGTCACTATTGAGTCACTAACCTCAGTGCGGGCCTTGTTCCTGGAATAGCAAGGAGTTTGGAGTTTCTAAGCCTTAGGGTATCTATGAGGAAGTCCTAATTTGGTAGATGATAGTAAAAAGGCAAAAACCATAAAATCTGGGAAATGAAGGGTCATTAAAGGACATCTAATTCAGTATCCACCCAATGCCTACATCTCTTCTAAAATTTCCCTTTCAAGTGGTCATCAAAGCTAGGCTCAGATACTCCTAGCATCAAATACTTTGTTTTCTCCTATGGAAGTTGATCCTATTACTTTTTGAAATTACATTACATACTTATTTCTTTATTTTCTTATTGTATGCCAGACCAGAACTCAAGTTTGATGAAGATAGATACTGTCTTGCTTATCAGGTATCCCCAGTGCCTACACAGGAATACAATCCACACAGCAGGCATATGACAATACATATTTGTTGAAGTGAATGCATTCTATCTTGGGACAACTCTGTCACTTATAAAGTTTGTAAGTGATTTCTACAATATAGTACTTTACATATATGGTGTCAACTATAACAGCCCTCTTGTATCTTTTCCAAGTTAGATGTCTCCAGTTAATCAATAATTTCACATGAGAAATAACTGTGGGGCCCTTTGCTATCCTGATCACTCTCTAGAATAAACTCCATTTTGTTTCTATTTCTTTTAATGTAATGTTGCAAGAACAGAAGGCAAAAAAAGGGTGTCCAACTTTGTGACACTCTCAAATCAGAGGTCCTATCACCTTTCTTTTTCTTTCTTTCTTTCTTTTTGGACACAGAATCTCACTTTGTTGGCCTCGTTAGAGAGTTGTGACATCACAGCTCACAGCAGCCTCAAACTCTTGGGCTTAAGTGATTATCTTGCCTGAGCCTCCCAAGTAGCTGGGACAACAGGCACCCACTGCAATGCCTGGCTATTTCTGTTGTTGTTGATGTTTAGCTGGCCTGGCCTGGGTTTGAACTCGCCACCCTCAGTGCATGTGCCCGGTGCTATAACCACTGTGCGATGAGTGCCAAGCCCTGTCACCTTTCTTACAGATTGTACAGCATGACCCCAGATGCGCTAACTTTGTTGAGGTCCACTCCACACTGTTACCTCGTGTTTCCCTAGTTGTCAGCCACCTGCTTTCCACTCTCTTCACCCTTTTCTGTGCTCTACTGCTTGTTCCCATCTCTCTCATCTCGACTTGTATGAGTAGATTTTAAAAACCAAGCCCAGGGTCTTACATTTAGGACAAAAGACACAAAGTACTGAATTAGAGCAGTGTGGCCAGAAAAGGAGAGACAAAAAGAGAAACACACTTGAGGCATTTGTCAACAGGACCTGCACAGCACATTTCTTAATGGTTGCCTTTCCCTTCAGACCATTTATGAATTAGCAGTGAATTCCCAGCTTTGCCCTACCTCCCTGTCCCTGAAGCAAGCATAACTCTTTTCAAGTCCTTTGTACATTTTTTTCCTTGGTAGCATCTAGAAACATACTAGGAAAAGTCAAAGGCAATACGATTTCTGGTCTGGGTGACTGAAAATATGCTGCTTCTGTTACTGAGGTAGGAAATTCAGGAGAATGCCCCATTTGATTTGGGACATGTTGAATTGGAAGGCCTGAGGACATCTAGAAAGCAGTTGGAAATTTTGTAGTACTTTGTCTCTGGAGTGCAAAGTTGAAATGTATATCTGTGAGTCATCAACAGAGATGACTGAAGCCTTCCCCAGAGGATGAGAACGTTGAATATCTAGACTGCAAAGAGACAAGACTAAGAGCCAAACTTTTAACAGTGGCTACATAAAATGGGCGTTTGGAGAAGGAATCTCCCCAAAACAGAAAGAAGTGCTCATAGGATATGAGGAAAATGTGATGAGTTTAATGTTGGGTCAGTCAAAGCTGGACATTATTGCAGAAAGAAAATAAATCAGTCACATCAAATGAAGCAGCAAGCTCCTAGAGCACAAAAATTTTTATAATGCTACAGAGTTTATCAATGAAGAGGCAGTTTGATGCCCTTGGAGAAAACAATCTCAGTGAATTTTTAGAGCAGTGTTGCAAGCAGTTAAAAAACAAGTGGGCTCGGCGCCTATAGCTCAACCAGCTAAGGCGCCAGCCACATACACCTAAGGTGGCTGGTTCGAATCCTGCCTGGACCCACCAAACAATGATGGCTGCAACCAAAAAATAGCCGGGCGTTGTGGCAGGCACCTGTGGTCCCAGCTACTTGGGAGGCTGAGGCAGGAGACTCACTTGAGCCCAGGAGTTGGAGGTTGCTGTGAGCTGTGATGCCATAGCACTCTACCCAGGGTGAGGCTCTGTCTCAAAAAAAAAAAAAAAAAAAAAAAAAAGGAATAAGTGAAGGAGTAAATTATAGCAATTAAGTTAAAATAGTAAATGTAGACTATTTGGGGAAGATGTTATGCAACACATGTAAAGTAAAAAGAAACAAATCCCTATGATATTTATATCACCCATATATGTATTCTAAAATATAATATAGAGTTAATTATTATTTCACTGTACTTTCTACTTTTGTGTGTGTGTGTGTGACAGAATCTCACTCTGTTGCCCTGGGTAGAGTGCTGTGGCATCATAGCTCACAGCAACTTCAAACTCTTGGGCTCAAGCAATCCCCTTTGCCTCAGCCTCCTAAGTAGCTGGGACTATAGGTATCTGCTACAACGCCAGCTATTTTTACAGAAGATGGGATCTCACTCTTGCTCAGGCTGGCCTTGAACTCCCGAGCTCAAGTGATCCACCAGCCTCGGCCTCCTAGACTGCTAGGATTACAGGTATGAGCCACCTTGCCCAGCCTCACTGTAATTTCTAACTGACTTTAGAATGAAGCACTTTATAGGTCTTATGATTACACCAGGTATTCAGCAGATCTTACTCTATAAAGGAGAAAAATGGAGTCCCAGATAGTTGGGAAGCTAAGACATGAGGATCACTTGAGCCCAGGAGTTTGAGCTGCAGTATACCATGATCATGTCTATGAACATGAACATACTCTAATTCAGTCTCCATAACATAGAGAGGCCCTGTCTATAAAAAATTTAGTTAATTAGGCCTAGTGCGGTGGTTTACACCTGTAATCCTAGCACTCTGGGAGGCCAAGGCGAGTGGATTGCTTGAGCTCAGGACTTTGAGACCATCCTGAGCAAGAGCGAGATCCCATCTCTACTAAAAATAGAGAAACCAGCCATGCCTGATAGCGCAGGCCTTGAGTCTCAGCTACTGGGGAGGTTGAGGCAAAAGGATTGCTCAAGCCCCAGAATTTGAGTTTGCTCTAAGTTATGATGCCATGGCACTCTACCCAGGGCAACAGAGTGAGACACTATCTTAGAAATTAATTAATTAATTGATTGATTCTAAGAAATAGAAAAATGGAAATACATTTTCATGCATAGATTTAATTGAACCTAAATAGGGCTACATGTATTTTCTTGCTTTTTTTTTTCTTCTTCGTTCCCTTTTAGGTGTCTAATTATTAGATGCTCAATCATTTTCTTTGAGATCAGTTCTCATGTAATTCTGCCTGGATTGGATGCCAGATCAAGCCTTTAAAACTTTAATACAACTTAGATTCTATCAGAATCACTACTAAGTCTAATGAATTTCTGGATCTCTTCTATATTGTATACAAACTCCTTGGGAAGTGAATGTTTGGGAAGCCTCTTTTCACATCTGGACTTGGCCTCTACAGCATATAGACTCATAGGATGACAAATCTGGAGGTGATGCTAGGATTAGCTTATCTGCTTCAATTTCATAGGCAAGTGAACTGAGGCACACAGTGGGAAAATGACTTGTTCAGGGAGAATTGCTGTCGAGTGATTGCAGCATGAGGTCTAGAGTCTGAGCTGGGGTTGAATCCTGGATCCATTATTACCTGATTGTATGGCATTAGGCTCCTGAGCCTCAGTTTTCCATTTAAAAATGGGGCACGTGGTTGTCACCCCTTTCTGATATAGATGCAATGTGTATTGGATGAATAAAATGGGAAATCACCTGGTCAGTGCCTGGGACACAGTAGATTGATTCTTTCCCCTTTTGCACTAAGTTCCACAGCTAATGTGACAGAAGCAAAACTCAAGGCAAACCTAGATCTTCTGGCTTCCAGCCCAGAGTTCATACAAAGGGCTATTCAAATCAAGGTACACTTGGAAGTGTACGAAGACTTTCCGAGGAGTGCATGAGCACAGATTGTTTTAAGAAAATTGATTTCCAGATCCTCAAGTTCCCTATGAAGTTTTTCCCTAAAATTGATCTGAGCTGCTTTTATAGTTGGAAGTTTCATTTGCCTCTTCATATTTCTACTTTAGAGAAGAAAGACACTTTAACTCTTATGGATGTACAACTTTAAGATTTAAATTTGCAGATCCCTCTGAAGTGTTAAGCCTGCAAGTAACAAAGGAACATTATAGCAATTCTTTTAATCAAGGTCTGTAAATAGCCCCTCAGTTAGTCTCATTAAGAGATGAAGTCCTGATCTGGGCCTGGTGACATCCACCTGTAGTCCTAGCTACCTGGGAGGCTGAGGCAGAAGGATCGCTTGAGGCCAGGATGCTATGCAGTGTGCCGTGATTGTGCCTGTGAACAGTCACTACAAC
>NW_003852484.1:5487495-5503905 GCF_000181295.1 Otolemur garnettii | reverse complement strand
CCCGCCACAATGCCCGGCTATTTTTTGGTTGCAGCCGTCATTGTTGTTTGGCAGGTCCGGGCTGGGGATTCGAACCCGCCACCTTAGGTGTACGTGGCAGGCGCCTTAGCCGGTTGAGCTATAGGCGCCGAGCCGACACAAGAAACTTTCAAAACTTCAGCTTACATATGTACTTATTTATTTTTGTAGAATATTGATAGGGTAACCAAGAAAAGACTTTAAGCATAGGAATATACTCTATTAGGTTAAAATCTGTGAGAAAGTGGGATGGAAATATAAGTTCAAGGAGAAAAAAAATCGTATAAAATTTTTAACTGTGAAAGCAGACCTTGTTATGAATTTTAAAATGGATGAAGTGAATATCAAGAAATTCTGGTATTTAGATATCATTAAAAAAACTTAAAAGAGTTATGAAATAGATTTATTTATAATATGCTGGAAATTATATCCCTTTCAGTGCTTCAAAATTATGATGAAAAACTAAATATCAACTTAAAAATGCATTATAAAGAACATAGATTTTCAAAATTCTTTGAAGAAGAGTTAGTGCCTACACTACCAAGGAAAAGACTGCAGGTATTTTAGTCTTACCCTTATTCTGGTCCTTGGGTGAGGGAGAGCTTTACCGTTTGGATTCTCGAAGAGTAGACAGACAGACAGACAGACACACAGACACACAGAGACAGACCCCTTACCCCCAGGGGTTTGTGTCTTCTTTCTCTGACCCTACATGTTCAACCCAACCTTTTCTCCTTTTGCCTTTTAGGAGTATCTCTATGCTCCAAGCCCTATCCTTTTTTTTTTTTGAGATAGAGTCTCACTTTGTCACCCTCAGTAGAGTACTATAGCATCATGGCTCACAGGAACCTCAAACTCCTGGGCTCAAGTGATTTTCTTGCCTCAGCCTCCTGAGTAACTGGACTACAGGTGCCTGCCACAACTCCTCACTCTTGCTCAGATTGGTTTTGAACTCCTGAGCTCAAGCAATCCAACTGCCTCAGCCTTCCAGAGTGCTCAAAGGTCTCACTCTTGCTCAGATTGGTTTTGAACTCCTGAGCTCAAGCAATCCAACTGCCTCAGCCTCCCAGAGTGCTAGGATTACGGGCGTGAGCAGGGGCAGTGGCTCCTACCCTTTGCTCTTATCAGCCATACATACACACCTGCTCATGTCCTTCTGAACTTTTCATTTTTCCTTCCACATAGTTATTAGCCTCTTGTTGAAGTTGTTCCGGGTATTAGGACAGTCAGTTTCTTCCTTCATCTACTGTTCCAACCAGAAATTCTCAATTTTTTTTCTTTGAGACAGAGTCTCACTTTGTCAACTTCTGTAGAGTGCAATAGCATCATAACTCACAGCAACCTCAAAGTCTTGGGCTCAAGTGATCCCCTGACCTCAGCCAAGTAGCTAGGACTACAGGCACCCACTACAACACCCTGCTATTTTTCGAGTTGGAGTCTTGTTCTTGCTCAGGCTGGTCTCAAATTCCTGAGCTCAGGCAATCCACCAGCCTTGGCCTCCCAGAGTGCTAGGATTATAGTGTGAGCCACTGCACCTGGCAGAAATTCTCAGTCTTTATCATAGATCAGAATCACCTGTAGGGCTTGTAAAACCATGGATTATGGGGTTCTTTCCTCATACTTTTTGACCTAGTATGTCTGGAATAGGGCTTGAAAATTTGCATTTTGAAGAAATTTCCAAAGAGATTGCCATGATTCTGATCTGGAGACCTCCCTTCGAGAACAACTACTCTAAACTAATGTCTGGTCTGCTCACCAGAAGGCATGTGGCCAATTGGTGGGCACCTTCATTTCTGGAGCTAAGACTAGCATCAGAAAAGATGTACCAGGTATCATGCAATCAAAAGCTCCTAAGGATTAGATTAATTTAAAGCAGTAACCAGAGCAAAAGGGCCATAGTTAAGAAAACATTGACTCAAAGTTTCGTAGTATCCCTCCCTGCCCAACCACAAAATAGAGGAACTTACCAACATTAAGTGTAAGAATATACTCTATTACGTTAAAATCTGTGGAGAAAGTGGGATGGAAATATAGGTTCAAGGAGAAAAAATATCACGTAAAAATTTCAACTGTGAAAGTAGACTTGTGAATTTTAAAATGGACGAAGTGAATATCAATAGATATTCACCTTCTATATGCCAGACATTCTTCTAGGAAGTTCTAATGTGCTATCTCATTTAGTCCTCACACCATTTTTGATAGCTAAGTTTTTTTTTTTTGGCAGTTTTTGGCCAGAGCCGGGTTTGAACAGGTGCCGCCTAATAGCTAAGTTTTATTTTCCTTATTACCGATAAGAAAACTGAAGATCAGGGTGGTGCCTGTGGCTCAGTGAGTAGGGTGCTAGCCCCATATACTGAAGGTGGTGAGTTCAAACCCAGCCCAGGCCAAACTACAACAAAAAAATAGCGGGGCGTTGTGGTAGGCGTCTGTAGTCCCAGCTACTCGGGAGGCTGAGGCAAGAGATTGCCTACACCCAAGAACTGGATGGAGGCTGCTGTGACCTATGACACCATGGTACTCGACTGAACAAAGTGAGCCTCTGTCTCTTAAAAAAAAAAAAAAAGAAGAAAACTGAAGATCAGAATGTTTAGGTTTTTGGAAATTGTTCTTAAGAACTACTTACTAGTTACTGGTGGCATACAAAAGTAAAAAAAAGAAATCATAATTTTGTTAACCTGCTTTAATAAGAAAGTAGAGTATATATGTCCAGAAAATCATGTGGATGCATGTAAAAAAAAAATCAGTAAATAGAATAGTCAGATTTCTCTAAAGGATAAACAATTGGTTTCATCTAGGTCATTTATCATAGAGAACAGAAAGGAATCTAAAACCTCATCCCAGGCTCAGTGCCTATAACTCAGTGGCTGGGACACTGCCACTGGGGCTGGTGGGTTCAAACCCTGCCCAGGCCTGCCAAACAACAATGACAACAACAACAACAATAACAAAAGTAGTGGGGCGTTGTGGTGGACACCTGTAGTCCCAGGTACTTGGGAGGCTGAGGCAAGAGAATCACTTAAGCCCAAGAGTTTGAGGTTGCTGTGAGCCATGATGCCACGGCACTCTACCAATGGTGGCATAGTGAGAGTCTGTCTCAAAAATTAATTAATTAAAAAATCTCATCTCATCTGCTACTCTGTATTGGTTTTAAAACGAGGCATTTGATTTCATCAACTCTAACTCAATGCCTTCAGCATTATTAGAAATAAGAAACTACACATAATAATACATGATTTAGAACTCAATATATAAAAACCACAAAAGAACCCTGGATTATAGAATATTCTAATATCCTAGAGAATGGGCTGATGAAAACTAGTAATTAGGGAATGTTTCCCATTGTATAAAGAAATTGCATAGGGGTGTGTATATGTGTGAGTGTGTGTCTATAGTTTGTTCTCATATCATTATTATTTTCAATATCTAATAAAAAAGATCTGAATATAATAATCTAATTTATCTGGAATCTAATAAAAAATTAGTAGGCTTGTCACTCATAGCTCAGCAGTTAGGGTACTGGTCACATGCACTCAGGCTAGTGGGTTTGAACCCAGTCCAAGCCTGCAAAAGCAAGCAAACAAACAAACAAAAACAAAAAATAACTAGGTGTTGTGGTGGGTGCCTATTGTCCTAGCTACAAGAGAGGCTGAGGAAAGAGAATTGCTTCAGCCCGAGAGTTTGTCATTGCTGTGAGCTGTGACACCACAGCACTCTACTGAGGGCGACTCTGTCTCAAAAAAAAAAAAAAATTAGTAGGCAGTAAGATATTAAAACTCTTTGTGGGAAGATAAATCAATCAAAACCAACCTAGAACTGATATAAATTATAGGATTATTGAATAAAGATATTAAAATGGTACCCCAACAGTTAAAATCTTAAATAGAGACATGGAAGCCATATAGAAAGCTCAATGAACTTTTAAAGATTGAAAGTACAATGTGTGAGAGGAAAAGTACAATGGATGTGATTAATATCTATCAGTGTGATGTCTAATCAGCTATTAGGAAAGATTAGTGAACTTGAAGACATAGTGATAAAAGCTATCCAAAATTAAACAAAGAGAGAAAAGATAATTTAAAAATTATGACAGATGGTAGGACAGTGTAGCATCTTAAAAGTACTGCATGGGGGACAAAACCTGTCAACCTTGAAATCAGGAAGGTTTTTAAAAGAAAAAAATCTTTTAAAAATAAAGACAAGATGATGAAAATTTTCAGAAATACAAATTCTGAAAGTTGAAAAAAAAAATCATTAGCAGCACATTCTCACTATAAGAAATAAGGAAATCTTTGGGCCAGGCATATGGCTCATGCCTGTTATCCCAGCACTTTGGGAGGCCAAGGCAAGAGGATTGCTTGAGGCCAGAAGTTCAGGACCAATCTGAGCAATTGAGCAATATAGCAAGACCCTCATGTGTATAAAAATTAAAAAAAAAAAAAATAGCCAGGGATGGTGTTATGTGGCTGTAGTCCTGGCTACTTGGGAGGCTGAGCCAGGAGAATCAGGTGAGCCCAGGAATTGGAGGTTGCAATGAGCTTTGATCACATCACTATACTCCAGCCTGGGTGACATAATGAAACAATTGTTTCAGAAAAAAAGAAACAAATAAAAAAAGAAAGAAAGAAAAGAAATAATAAGGACATTTTTCTTTCTGCCTTTCCTATACAGACACCTTTTATTGCTTTTTCTTGCCTTATTGCCTTGGCTAGAACCTTCAATACAATGTTACATACAAAATAGACATCCTTGCCTTCTTCCTGATCTTAAGGGGAAAAGGCCTATCTTTGTAAATAGGCCTTTAATCAAATTCTCTTTAGTCATCCATGGTGAACGTTCATCTGTTTCCTACCATATTATATCAATTTTTTCCCTAATAGAGGGCAAATAAAAATAAGAGGGAAGAAATTATAGAAGACAGAAAGTTTTTGTTTTTATTTTTTAATGCCAAGCCATGTTCTAACAGTGCACATCATTAAGCAATGGAAATGATTGCCTTGGGAGAAAGTGCCTTTCTGGAAGTTCCAGAATACCCTTAGTGGAAGAAGAAACTAGTCAACTCCTTCAGTTCCCTTATGGCTTTGATGATTTTGTGGTAATCTCAGGCTGAGAGATACTGCCTCCAAGAAGGAAAATTATAAGCAAGCCATGTATAGGTATTTGAATGTTTACATCCAGTGTTACATACAGCAAAACAACAGACCAATATTTTTTTAAAGAAATATATTCAAATTGTATTTAAAATATTCTCTTGAATTTTTTTCCAGGAAATCTTTAGCAGAAAATTCATTATAAATCCTCAAAACTTTACTGTTCAATAAAGAAATTCCATTGCTAGGAATTTGAACCTTTAGGATTAGAGAAGCCTTGTAGAAGAAATTCTTGTTGTTAAAAGAAACCTCCAGTAAGATGAGACTACAAGGAAAGATGGTGCTGCGTGTATTGGATTCTTGGGTAAGTGTTTGACTTAGGTATCTCTTCGACTTCTCTAGGTCAGTAGAAGGAGAACTAAGTCCTCTTCTCTTCCTAATTGAGCCACTGAGAAATTCCAGGTGAAATGGATTATACCCTGGATTATACCTCCCAGGTAGCTGAAATGAGAATGCTTCAAGATATAAGAATAGATACATTCCCAAGGAAATAAGATACGCAAGTAATTAAGAGCTGAGTACTGGAAGAAAGAACAACACAACAGCTCTGGAAACTAAGCAGTGAAGTTGTTGAGGCCTACAAAAGATTGGTAGTGACCATCAAATGTAGATTTGGGTTGACATTCCAGGTAATTTAGCAATAATAATAGATGAAATTTCAGTAGATTGGAATTCCATTTGTATATAAGTGTTCATATTTTATTATTTTAGAAGAAATAAATGTAGGATATATAATTAGATATATTAGATATATAAAGTTAATCTATACTTTTGCTGAATCACTATGACCCCAAACAACCAAGTCCCATATCAGAGGCAACTACCATTACCAGTTTCTGCTGTCTTCTTCCTGACAGTCCAAGAATTTATAAGCAGGGAGTTGGGTGGGGAGGGCAGGGCAGGACATAAATGAACCATAATGGACACACTGCTCTGTGTTGTGTTGATCTTTCCTCCAGTATTCAGCTCTTAATTAGTCATGTGTCTCATTTCCTTGGGAATGTATCTTTTCTTGTATCTGTACCTCACATTTAGCTTTTAACAATATATCTCTGCGATGTTTCCTAGTTTTAGCTACAGTTCCACGTCATCCTTTTTAACAGTAGCATAGTTTTCCATTGTATGGAAGTGCAACTATTTATTTGACCAGTGTGAAAACAATGAATATTTAGATCGTTTCTACTTTTTGCTAGTATTTTTCCACTGCTTTTTTAAAAAGTATGCACCATAATGATGATTTTTAATGACTATGCTAAATAAGTGCATCAGCTGGGACAGAATACTTCCTACCTATCAAAGTAGCTAAAAGCTAAAGATTTAGATCCATTGCTAACAAGGCTATGGAAAAACATGCACACTGATTACTTTATGAATATATTATATAGAAGGCACCAAAAAAATGCACATATATTTCAAGAAAGCAAAAAACTGTATTAAATTTATAGTAGTCAAGTCATGTTTTACTTCTGCAATTACAAGAAGTGCTCAACGTGACTTGTATTCATCTTTTATTATCGGTATACATTGAGTATTTATAATTTTAAAACAGTTTTTTTTTTTTAAGAGACAGAGTCTCACTTTATCACTCTTGGTAGAGTGCCATGGCATCACAGCTCACTAGGTGATTCTCTTGCCTTAGCCTCCTGAGTAGCTGGGACTACAGGTGCCTGCCACAACACCCGGCTATTTTTTTGTTGCAGTTTGGGTGGGGTCAGGTTTGAACCTGCCACCCTTGGTGTATGGGGCCAGTGCCCTACCCACTGAGCCACAGGTGCCACCTAATACAGTTTTTTCTTCTTTCAACTGTGTATACTTTTTTTGGCACTGCACCTTCTGTGTGTGAGTGTGTGTGTACACACATATAAATACACATACATGTACATATATGCTTGGGTGTGTGTTGCTCAAGTACCATTGCAATTGTTCTCAAACCTAGCTGTTTATCAGAACTCCCTTAGAGTCTTTACTCAAAATACAGATGCTTAGGTCACATGCCTGGGGATTCTGATTTAGAAGGACTGAATTAGAGCTTATATTGATGTCTATTTGAAAATATTCCATGGGAATATCATATTTTGAAAATATTTCATAGGATTCTGACTTAGAGCTAGAGTAGAGAACTGATCGTTTATAGATAATAGTTAACTAATGACATACTTAATAAATATGAATGGCTATCTTTATGAAAAAAAAATTTTAATGTAAAGTGCTTTAATTGAACTCTCAGTTCTCTACACCTGGGAGCAGAGTTGAAAGAGCTGCTCTACCCATCCTAAACTCAAGCTCAGACATGCACATAGTGGAGTCCAGACGTAGTTCTTGAAGAAATATCCTTTGTAGAACTTGCCTCATAAATTCAGCCCTAGTAAGGGATGACATACATTACTGTCGCTGTTATTACTCATTAAAAAAATTATGAAAAAGAGCACAAAGAGGTTATTGTATTAGTGCAGCTAATTATTTATGTACATCTCTTGATGTTCCTCATTGTAAAAATATATAGTTTTAATGCTTCTGCAGATATTAGTTTGGCTCTTTTCCCACTTAGTTTTATTTCATACACACTTTTCAATACAAAATTATA
The DNA here is from genome assembly GCF_000181295.1 of Otolemur garnettii. Classification (NCBI taxonomy): domain Eukaryota; kingdom Metazoa; phylum Chordata; class Mammalia; order Primates; family Galagidae; genus Otolemur; species Otolemur garnettii. Next base: position 5,496,156 of record NW_003852484.1, on the reverse strand, counting down.
GATCACAAAGTTGTCACTTTAAACATTGTTTTACCATATATTTTCCAAAATCAGTCTTTGAATCTGGTTATTTGTATGTTGCACTCAAGTTTTCCTTATTACAAATGGTACAGTTATAAATATCATTACTCAAACTACTTTTCCCAATTTTAATTATTCCCTTATACGTAGTACATTACTAAAAAAAAAAAAAGTTGTAGATCAAAGGAATGAACAATTCTAATACTATTGCCTGTGTAGACCCACTGCTCCTATTCCAGGATTCTCCTAAGTCACTGTGCTCCGAGGAATGGATTAGTGTGCTTGTTTTCTCAGAACCTCTCCAACAAGAGGTTGTACTCCTTTTATTTTAGTTAACCTGATAAATGTCGAATTATATGCCATACCTGATGAGTTTGAGTGTGTTTATTAAATGGCACTATATCAGTGGTTCTCAACCTGTGGGTCATGACCCACAGGAACTGTATGAAAGGGCCGCAGCATTGGGAAGGTTGAGAACCACTGTGCTGTAGTGACTTAAGTCAAGGATGTCTGCATTCAAATTCTTGCTCCAGCATTCAAATTCTTGTTCCAGAATGCCTGCGTTCAAATTCTTACTCTGACATGTAACTTTCAGTAACGTTACTTGCTTTCTTTATGTCTCAGTAGTCTCTCTTTAAAATGGCAACAATAATGGTATGTACCTCAAAGCCATGTTGTGAAAATTAAATGAATTAAGGGCTTAGAGTGTTACTGGCATTTAGTAAGCACTGTAACTGCAGGCCATTATGAATGCCTACGAGTGCCAGGAACATTGCTAGACTCCAGACAGAAAGCTGTAAGCATGACAGGTACAGAAACGGTTTCTACACTCACTAAGCCCAGAGGCTAGTTGGGAATACAGGCAGTTACAACATCAGAAGGCAGGGGTCTGGCAAAGGAACACGTTGAGAAGAATGCCTGACTCAAATATTTGATTTTTGCATTATAGGAGCTACACAAACATCCTAAATGTTGGTTTATGTTCTCTGTATCTTCTTCTTCTTCTATTTTTTAGAGATAAGATCTTGTTCTGTTGCTCAAGCTAGAGTGTGGTGGTGATAGTTCACTATAGCTGTGAGCTCCTGGGTTCAAATGATCCTTCAGCCTCAGCCTCCTGAGTAGCTAAGACTATAGGCACATGTTACAAGGCCTGCCTAATTTAAAATTTTTTTTTTTTTTTGTAGAGGTGGGGATCTCATTATATTAACCAGGCTGGTCTTGAACCCCTGGTCTCAAGGGATACCCTCTCCTTGGCCTCCCATAACACTGGGATTATAGGTCTGAGCCAGAGGCTCCTGGTTCTATATTTCTTCCTAAGTGAACTACTGACTCATAGCCATGGATACTTGCTCAGGGAGTCTAAGTATTTATTAAGTATGTGTATGCCTATGTTTCTCAATTTATGAAAATAAAAAAGTGATGTTCATTCTGCTCATTCTATTCCAGTCACACTGGCCTTAGCCCTTCCTGAACAATCCAGACATGCTCCTTCCTCAGAACCATTGATTTTGCTGTTCTCTCTTTCCCTTTGTCTCCTCTTTCAAGTCTTCTCAAAGGTAATCTTCTACAGATGGTCTCTCTTATCACTTCATGTAAAATGGCAACCCTTGGTCAGATGTGCTGCTCATGCCTATAATCCTAGTATTTTGGGAGCCAAAGCAGGAGGATTTCTTGAGGCCGAGAGTTTAAGACCAGCCTGAACAAGAGCCAGATCATGTCTCTACAAAAAAATAAAAAAAAATCAGCCAGGCATTGTGGTGTGCACCTATAGTCCCAGCTACTCTGGAGGGAGGTTGAGGCAGGAGGATCACTTGATCCCAAGAGTTTGAGGTTGCAGTGAGCTATGCTGATGCCACTGCACTCTAGCCCAGGAGACAGAAGAAGACTCTGCCTCAAAGAACTAAAGTAAATTACCAAATAAAATAAAATAAAATGGCAACCATTATCTCCTTCTCTGATTTTTCTCCACTGTACATTTCACCTCTATGCTGTAAAACTTATTTAATTTCTTTACAGTCTCTCCACTATTAGAATATAAATCCTGTAAAGTCAGGGATTCTGCCAGTTTTATTCCTTGCTGGATCCCTAACAGCTATAGTAATGTCCAGCACTTTGTAAGTATACAACAAATATTTATTAAATAAATTCTCATTTATAGAAAAGTGACATTGTAACATACATAGAACTTGCTTCCTCGCTGAATGATACATTTTTGAAATCTCTGCATGTTGTTACCCATAGCTCCTTCTTGTTCTTTTTAACAGCCTAGTTTATTTGCTTCTTATTAATACACATTTGAATCATTTCCAATTTGGTGCTATCACAAATAGTGTTGTGATAAACAACATATATCTTCATGCAACTGTGGTTATCTTGTAGGATTTAGATTTTGAGCTTTTGCCTGTTAGATTTATTGCAAGTATTTTTCTCTTGCTTACGTTTTTATCTTTCGTGTATGATAAAAAACTTCAGACTGAAAATGAACATGAATCTCTCTCCATCTGAAGTTTCTCTTGTGTCTCACATGTTGTCTTGCAGATAATGCATACACAGGCATTTTCAGCTGAAGCAAAAGTTTCATAAACATATTCCTCCTTAATACATTTGATGTACTTTGATGAATTCTATTTATTTTATTGACAAATATTTGTAGACCCCCTAAACTGATTTCAAAATCACTAGTTCGTTGAGACCTACAGTTTGAAAAGCTCTATAATTTTTTCCCCCATGCTACGTAGAGCCAGTCTATGGAAACAAGTACCTATTTGAGTTTTCCTGTCTGGCAAACCAGTAGCCTGTTAGTATTAGAGACATCCCTTGAACGCCAGCTCAATTAAGTAAGGTCTAGTTCTTATCTATCTTTTCTCAAGAGTGGAGACCCAGCCACCACACCTGCCAAGAATGAACAGATATCTCCAACTAAGAAATTGCTACAGATGGCAACTACCTGACTTTGGATCCATATACCCAGCCCCATATATACCTCCTATGCCTAGATACTATAGCCTTGCAGCATTACTTGAAGTCAGTTAATACAATGCTTCTAAATTTGTTCTTTTTACTCAAGATTGTTTTCTCTATTTGAGCTCTTTTTTTGTTTCAAATAAAATTTAGAATTTTTTTTAGATCTGTGAAATATGACATTGGTATTTTTGATGAGACAGTTAAATTAAAAAGCTTTCATATGGCAAAAAAAAAAATCAACAGACTGAATAAATAGCCTACAGAATGTGAGAAAATATTCGCAAACTATATAGCCAATGAAGGACTAATATCCAGAACTACAAAGGCTCAAACAAATAAGCAAGAAAAACAAACAAACAAACCCATTAAATAAGAAGGGAAAAGACATGAACAGAAACCTTTTGAAAGAAGATGGACAAATGGCTAACAAAAATATGAAAAAACTATTCCACATCACTGATCATCAGGAAAATTCAAATAAAACCACAATGAGATACCACCTTACACCTGTCAGAATGGCCATAATTAAAAAATCAAAAAACGATAGATGTAGGTGTTGCTGCAGAGAGAAAGGAACGCTTATATATTACTGGTAGGACTACAAATTCATACAAAATTTATGGATAACAGTATGGAGAGTTCTCAAAGAAATGAATATAGACTTACTACTCAATCCAGCAATCCCAGTGCTGAACAAGTCATTTTATTAAAAAGACACCTGCACATGAATGTTTATCGCAACACAATTCACAATAGCAAAGAAGTAGAATCAACGTAAGTGCTCATCAGTTCATGAATGGGTAAAGAAAATGTGGTGTATGTATATGTGATGGAGTACTACTCAGCCATGCAAAGGCGTGAAATAGTATAATAATAATAATGTCATAATGATGTAGATTCTATGAGTCCTACATTAATTCAGCTGAAAGCATATCTCCTTTCCTTGGCATTTGTCCCAGGAGCTATGAGATCATACTGGGTAAACAATTGAAACAGAAATTGATATACACAGAGTTTGAAAAACAGATCAGGTTAAAGAAGCATATTTTTCTCAATTAGGTAAAGAAGGAAATATATATATATATATATTTTGAGACAGAGTCTCACTCTGTAGCCCTGGGTAGAATGTTGTGGCATCACAGCTCATGACAACCTCAAATCCTTGGCCTAAAGTGATCCTCTTGCTTCGGTTTTTCTATTTTTAGTAAAGACTAGGGCTTGCTCTTGCTCAGGCTGGGCTCAAACTCCTGAACTCAAGCAATCTGCCTGTCTTGGCCTCTGAGAGTGCTAGGATTACAGGCATGTGCCACCACGCCCAGGCTAAGAAGGAAACACTTTTAAAAAGAAACCTATTCTCAGAAAGGATTTTGTGAAAGGTATGTTTATTTATTCACCGTTTATTCCTTATCTGTGACACATTCATTCACTCACGTCTGGAGTTAGATGTGCACGGGAGTTCCTATTTTCTGTCTTTTGGATGTTATAGGTAGATGGTCATGTTTAAGTTACTTGTATAATTTAAATATGCAGATTTTTTAGGCAACATCATTTGGCATTAGTGTCAGGGGGCCACTGGTGACCAATGTACTCGTATAGTACCAAAAAAGTTAGCTCAGCATGATAAGTTCCTTAAATGTGTTTTCCTCTGTTGGGTAGGTGACTGCCCTATTGTAACAAAGGGCAGATGGAGATAATAATAGGCTTCTGAAAAATAAAGTAGATTGGAAAAGGTGCCTAAACCCAGATGTCAGGAAAAGTGACTTTGTCCTTCAAAATTTCAGAAGTATAAAGCCCTTACCCACTTGCATTCAGAAGAGACAGTGCAGCCCTCTACCACTGGGAGAAAGGCCGGGCAGCCCACACTGTCATGGTCACTTGACTCTAGCTCTTGTTTCTGATGTCTCATTTGCATCTCATTTTTGGTGGTTCTTTTGTGTCATACCTAATATGCAGCTTAACTTCTTTTGGGGGGTGAAGAGTGATATCCTTTTTCCTCTTCCTGCCTCCCCATATCTCCCATGAGACATTGGAGTATGTGGTAGAGGTCACTGAAGACATGGGGTGAAATGGAGGTTTATGTGAACATTAGATATTGCTTGTCATGTGTTGCTTCCTCCTCTTCCTTTGGCTCCAAACTCAAGGGCCACCAGCCTGGGGGTAGGGGAGATGTCAGTGCTTACCTTTACGCAGTTTGACTCACTAAGCCTCCTGGTAAAACAAAGGGGCCCTTAGCCTTGAGGCTCTGCAATTAGTAGCAGCTCCCAATAACTGGAAGACATTTTGACCTATTAATTTTTTTATTTCTCTTGCAGTTGGAACAATTGATGTAACCTCCTTAAAAGGGCAAAACAAAGAAACAAAGATAACAACAAAAGCATACCATGGTCAGTTGGGTTTAAGATATACTTAAAAATTATTATTCGAATATGGATTTGTTAATATGGGTAAGCCCTATTGAGCTCTCAGTGGTTTTCATTGGTTGTCAAAATTATTACACTATTTAAAAATTAAAAAAACTGCTAAGAGAAGAGAAAAATTGGCCCATAATCTTCCAGATTGCCTCTGTTGTTATAATACCCAGATTTTGATTATTTTTCTGCTACTTCCTTTTCCTAGGTTTTCCAGAATTCTAGGATACCCATTTGTACAAACAGAAATGGCACTTCGATCCAATTCTTGGCACCAGGCTTAGGGACCACAAATCCTGACCTGAGTCCAATAGTGGGATCTTGAAACACCAATTCATAAATCAGGAGCTGGCTGAGGTAAGACAATGCAATAATTAAAGATAGGAATGCCTGTGAGGACAGGGTGGAATTAAAGGTGGTCCAAGGTCAGATTTCACCGACAACCACAGAAGATGTAAGGCCCAAGAAAGGACAAGTATGAGAGTGAAGATCCAAGAGACATTCTTAGAGGTAAGCAGAAGGGGTTGTAGAGAGACCAGGGAAGAGGACCAGAGTAGATATGTCATCTACTCCGGATTATGTGGTCCAGGAAGCATTGCCATGGTGGGGCTCTTCTGGAGCCCCGCAGGGCCCTCTTATGGATGGGCCTGTGCTGCTCTACAAAGCCCGGAGCTTTGCAAGTAGCTCCTGAGGTTGCATTTAGTCAGGAGGCAGTCACTGGTTAAGGACAGGTTAAGGACAGTCACTGTGGTGAGCAAGGACCTCATGGTTCTCTGAAGCGATATTGGTAGACTCAACGGGAGGTCAGGCAAGCCAGGATTATTAAAGGTAGCTAGGAGGTCAGTCTGTATTCTGTAGTCTACAAGGCCTACGTAAGGTCAAAGGTCAGGATGTCATGAACAGCAGCCATGTTATAGATCAGTGGTTTTCAACCTTCCTAACGCTGCAATGTGTTTTCATTGTTAAAAAGGGGTCGCTACCCACAGGTTGAGAACCGCTGTTATAGATATTAGGAGTTGTTTCCTATTACTTGCTTCTAAAAGCATCCTAACTAATTGTGTGTATATATGTGTGTATGTTGTGTGTTTTAATGTATATAGAACGTGTGCATGTGTTGTATATTTTAATATACAGATATATAAAATACATTCTTAAAGACCACATAAACAAAATATTATCTGAGTAATGAGGTGATTCTATTTTTTGCCTTGTTTATATTTTTATTTTTTACAATCAACCTGTATCAGCCAGGGTTCTTGCAAGCAATACAACTGACCAAGCCTGATTTAAATAGAAGAGGAGTTTGCTGAATGAATATTGGGAACTCACAAAACCACCTGGCAGTCTGCAAAACCAGGTTTGGAAGAAAGGCAGTAACTAGGAGCTTCAAACCACTCCTGCAATAACTCTGGTAAGGATGCTGCCACTAATCCTTAGTCATTGCTGCCACTAAACCCTGGCCACCACAGCTCACATTCCTACCTAGACTTTAATTCTGGATACCACAGCTGCTGACCTGAAAACTCAATGTTACTATCTTTTCTGCCTTCACCTGCCAGCGAAAGGTAAACTTGCCTCTTTATGAGAATAGTCTCTGCTTCACCATCTGGGGCATTCACACTTGTGACTGAGCTTGGCATAGTTACCCATGCTCAAGGACAAAGAAGCTGGGAAAGTGAAAATCTGAACTTCAGTTTTTATGGTGGAAGGTAAGACACACCCAGACTCATAAGGTAGGTTGTTCTCTGAATATAGAAGTCAAAATAAAAATCAAAAATTTCATTTTTTCTTGTAACATTTTTGACAAAGTAATAAAGCAAAAAAAAAAAAAAAAAACAAAAACAAAAACAAAAAAACCCAAACCAAATCAAACCAAACCAAAAGTGTAATATCAATGTAAGCACTTTAAAAAAGATCACTGATTATTTTTAAAGAGAAAAAATAGACATATTAGGAAGACAATTTTTGTTAAGTCATCTGAATATTCATACCTTTCACATTAGAAACTCTCTGTTTCCTAATCAGAAGTTTGATTCAGAATTCATGCCATCCTTTCAATCTCTCTCATTGTCACTCTCTTCTAATATAGTTAATTAGATACAGTCTGATGTTGTAAGCAGCTGAACTTCCTAAAAGCATGAGTAATAAAGAATACTTTTCCCCTCAGTTATATATTTTTTGCCATTGGAAATTTAAAAAATGGTTAGAATAATACATATTGAATTAAACATTTACTAACATTAACTATTATATGTTTAAATAAACAAGTTAGAGCAAGATTTGAAAAAATTCATATACTAAATATACAATGAAGTGTATCTCCCTTTATCTGCTTTGAATTTTTTTTTGAATTTTCTAAGTACAAACACCAAGACAATTTTCTCTTTTCTTTTTTTTTGAGACAGTCTCACTATGTCACCCTCCATAGAGGGCTGTGGAGTCACAGCTCGCAGCAACCTCAAACTCTTGAGCACAAGCGATTCTCTTGCCTCAGCCTCCCAAGTAGCTGGGACTATAGTTGCCTGCCACAAAGCCTGGCTATTTTTTTGTTGCAGTTGTCATTGTTGTTTAGCAGACCCAGGTCGGGTTTAAACCCGCCAGCCTTGGTGTATGTGGCTGGCGCTGTAACCACTGAGCTATGGGCACTGAGCCAGGAGAGTTTTCTTTAAAATGTCAATGACATCATGTCATTCACATGCTCAAAACCTTTCAACGTATCTCTGTGCCTTTAAGTAAAAATCTATACTCCTGACCCGGCATAAAGATTTCTCTCCAACGTGGCAGCCTCTTACCTACTTTCTAGCTGCTTTCCCCACGATTTCCCTCCCTGAGCTTGCATTTCCAGCCAACTAGGCCCCTGAGCAGGTCTCAGGCTTTCTCCATGTTGGGCTTGCTTTGAATTTTTTCATCTTCTTCACCTGCAAAGCTTTCCCTGCTCTTCCTATCCATGTCAATTTTACTTATCTCTCAAAACCAAGTTCATATCCTCTGGGCTGGGTGAAGACTTCTTTGAATCTTGGCCCAGTGATTTTAATCTTTCAAACTCCTATAGCAAAAAACACTCAACTTCCCAGTTCTTTTGTTTTTTTATTTTTTTGAGACAGAGCCTCAAGCTGTCCCACTGGCATCACAGCTCACAGCAATCTCCAACTCCTGGGGTCAACTGAGTCTCTTGCCTTTGCCTCCCAAGTAGCTGGGACTACAGGTGCCTGCCACAACGCCCGGCTATTTTTTGTTGTTGTTGTTGCAGCCATCATTGTTGTTTGGC
>NW_003852484.1:5462049-5485190 GCF_000181295.1 Otolemur garnettii | reverse complement strand
TTTTTTTTTTTTTTTTGCAGTTTTTGGCCGGGGCTGGGTTTGAACCCAGCACCTCTGGCATATGGGGCCGGCGCCCTACTCCTTTGAGCCACAGGTGCCGCCCAACTTTCCAGTTCTTAATGGTGATGTTAGATTGTGAGGTGCAAGACTATTTGTTATCACTAATCATTAAAGCAGAATATTATGAATTTTAAACATAATTAATAATTGAAACATTTTGAAGATTCTTTCCCATATAAACACTATCCATCGCCTGAGTCCTGCTGGGCTTTGTGGGATGTGGAGCCATTTCTCTGGCACTGGTGACTGCACATCACCTTGGGTTTGCTCAAGAGTGTGTCTTGCTTTGTGATTTTGAGTGTCATACCTTGTCATTTCCTCAGCTTGTCCTTTAGACCAGTACCCAGGGCTCACGTTGGAGTCTCAGAAGAGACTCTAAGACACTGACAGTCCTTAAGCTGGGATTTAAGGCAAAGGACAATCCTTGGGATGACTCTAAATCTATTCCTGGTGCTGTAGCTCTGGTGGTTACCAATGTAGTGGAGATTTTGGGAAAGAAATTCCAGTTTGGGTGCAGAGACATGCAGGTAACACCAAGCTCCCAGGACAGGGAGGAGAGGGATAATAGATGGCCTTGTGATTGAAAAAACCTTGTTTGGCTAAGTCCAGCTTCAGGACTCCTAGAAATAGTTGGGTGGGATTTGAGAGTGGTCAGATTTCCCACAGGTCAATGTGACAGTGCGGTTAGAGAAATGACATTTTCACCATTACTGTGACCCTTTCTTTTCATTTCAGACAGGTGTGGCATGGCCTGGGGCAATATGGGTTATATTCAGATGTGTTTATTTGTCATCTTAAGGTGCACAGGAAGGACAGAGAGATAAAAATAGCTGCATTTAGGTGAAGGGGTTATGGGTAATTTCTGTGGTAACAGTGTAATAACAAATATACTGTTCAACTTTTGCCACAAAATTAGCAAATATAAATATAAAAATGTTATTAAATTGTTACCACATTTTCTATTTTAAAAATATGTCTCTATATACATCTAATATACATTTTATATATATGTATAGACATACTTTATTTTATTGCACTTTGCAGATACTGTATTTTTTACAAATTGGAGATTTGTGGCAACCCCACATTAAACAAGCATCTTCTCACTTTATATCTCTGTGTCACATTTTGGTAATTCTCACGATATTTCAAACTTTTTTTGTTGTTATTCCTGTTATGGTGATCAGTGATTAGTAATCGTATTACTATTAGTAATCAGTGTTACTACTGTGATTGTTTTGGGACACCTAAACCATGCTTATATTAGACGGTGAACTTAATCAGTCAATATTGTGTGTGTTCTGACTGCTCCATCCACTAGCTGTTTCCCCATCTCCCTCTTCTCAGGCCTCCCTGTTCCCTGGTACACAATAATATTGAAATCAAGACAATTAATAACTCTATAAATGGTCTCTGAGTGTTCAAATGAAAGAGTCACACGTCTCTTACTTTAAATCAACAGCTAGAAATGACTAAGCTTAGTGAGGAAAACATGTTGAAAGCTGTGATAGGGTAGAAGTGAGGCCTCCTGTGCCAGATAGCTGAGTTCTGAATGCAAAGGAAAAGTTCTTAAAAGAAATTAAAAGTGCTACTCCAGCAAACAGATGAGTGCTAAGAAAGCAAAACAGCCTTACAGCTAATATGGAGAAAGTTTCACTGGTCTGGATGAAAGATCAAACTAGCCACTGCATTCCCAGAGCAAAGGCCAAACTCTCCAATTTTGTGAAGGCTGAGACAGATGAAGAAGAAAAGTTTGAAGCTAGCAAAGGTTCCAGGGAAGAACCCCTCTCCGTACCGTAGAAGGGCAAGGTGAACAATCAAGTGGTGACATAGAAACTGCAATAAGGTAACCAGAAGATCTAGCTAAGATAATTGATGAAGGTGGCTATACTAAATAACAGATTCCCGGTGAAGACCGAGCAGCCTTCTATTGAATGTTGATGTCATCTAAGACATTCCTTGCTAAAGAGGAAAAGTCAATACCTGGCTTCAAAGGACAGGCTGGCTTTCTTATAGGGGTTAATGTAGCTGGTGACTTTAAGTTGAAGCCAATGCTCACTTATCATTCCAAAAATCCTAGTGCCCTTTAGAATTATGCTAAATCTACCCTGCCAGTGGTATAACAACACCTGGATGACAGCACATCTGTTTGCAGCATGGTTTGCTGAATATTCTAAGCCTGCTGCTGAGACCTACTGCTCAGAAAGATTCCTTTCAAAATGAAACTGCTCATCAAGAACACACTTGGTCACCCAAGAGCTCTGAGGGAGATATACAAAAAGAGCAATGTGATTTTCATGCCTGCTAACAGAACATCCATTCTGTAGATTATAGATCAGGGAGTAATTTTGACTTTCGAGTCTTGTTACTTAAGAAATATATTTCGTAAAGTTATAGCTGCCACAGATAGTTATTCCTCTGATGGATCTGGGAAAAGTCAATTGAAAACCATCTGGAATGTCATTAAGAACACGTGTGATTCATGGGAGGCGGTCAAAACATTAACATGAACGTGAGTTTGGAGGAAGTTGATTTCAACCCTCAAGGATGACTTTGAGGGACTCAAGACTTCAGTAGAGGAAATCACTGCAGATGTGGTGAAAATAGCAAGGGAACTAGAATTATCATGGAAGTGTAGCCTGAAGATGGCACTGAATTGCTGCAATCTCATGATCAAACTTAAATGAATGAAGAGTTCCTTCTTATGGATGAGCAAAGAAAGTTATTTCTTGAGATGGAATCTACTTCTGGTGAAGATGCTGCGAACATTGTTGAAATGACAACAACGGATTGATAATATTACTTAAACTTAGTTGATAAATCAGCAGCAGGTTTAGAGAGGATTGACTCTCAAAAGAGGATTGAAAGTTCTGAGTAAAATGCCATCAAACAGCATCTAATGCTACAGAGAAATCTTTTGTGAAAGGAAGAGTAAACCAATGCAGCAACTTCATGGTTGTTTTATTTGAAGAAATTGCCACAGCCACCTCAATCTTCAGCCACCACCACCCTGGTCAACTAGTAAAGACCCTCTACCAGTAAAAAGATTCTGACTCTCTGAAGGATCAGATGATTCTTAGTATTTTTTAGCAATCAAGTATTTTTAAATGAAAGAATGTACATTTTTTAGACATACTTAATGAACTACAACATGGTGTAAAAATAACTTTTACATGCACTGAGAAATCAAAATATTTATAGGACTTGTTTTGCTGTAATATTGGCTTTATTGTGGTAGTCTGGAACTGAAACTGCCTTATCTCCAAAGTGTACCTCTATATGTGCACAGCTAAAGGCACACATTGTTCGTGTTGGTTTGGGAACAACTTCTGACTGGACACTTCGTGGGTCAATGACAGCTTCTACACTAGGGACTGCTGCCCCTTTCAAATTCTAGCAGGAAAAGCCAATGTGTTTGGACACAGAGGAAGAAAGGATTCTATTAGGGCATAAGGAGGGCGAAGAAGGATGAGGAGTCACTTCCTGTACACCAAAGAACAGACAAAAGAAGAAAGAAAATGGTACAATCACTATAGACATCAGGGTCTGCTTAGGGTAATTTTGTCTTGTGGACAGAGTCCCATCCCATCCTACTTGCATTTCTTTGGACCTCTTTTTCTTCTTTTTCTCCTTCATATCTTTATTAAAGTTTGTTAAAATATGTTTTGTTTCTCTGCTTTACTTAGTTCTGTTTCTTGGGGCTTTCTTAGCACAAGAGCTCGTTCTCTGCCGTCTGTGTTCCTGAGCTCCAGTTTCAGCCCTGTTTTCAAATACCAAATCTTAGCCCTCACACAATGCCCCTTTAAGCTTCAGGAGATTCTTCGACATTAAGAAGGCCATGAACACTGTCTTGCCCTATAGATGTTCGTTTATTAGGGATGAGCTTGGGTACAGACCCTGGCAATCTGTATCTTTCCAGGTTGATTTCATTCCTATCTTCTCTGAGAATATGCTCTTCTCTGACACAGGATTTATTGGACTTTAGGAAGGCTTGGAAACAATGCTCTATCCCATTTAAAGAAAACGGAGTGTGGTTAAGGTTAGCATCAAGACCTTCTTTCTGGGCTTGTGACCCTGTGGAAGATTTCTGCGGTTTACCATTGTTTAACTTCAAGGACCTTTTTAAATCTCTCTCTTTTTTAATTTTTTGTTTGTTTGTTTGTTTGTTTTTGAGACAGACTCTCACTCTGTCACCCTGGGTAGAGTGTCAGGGCATTATAGCTTATAGTAACCTCAAACTCTTGGGTTCAAGAGATCCTCTTGCCTGTGTCTCCTGAGTAGCTGGGACTATAGGTGCTGGCCACACTGGCTATTTTTACTAGAGATGGGGCCTCATTCTTGCTCAAATTGGTCTCGAACTCCTGACCTCAAGCAATACACATAACTCAGCCTCCTACAATGCTAGGATTACAGGCATGAGCCACTGTGCCCAGCATCCAGGGCCTTTTTAGAGACTTCGTGAGTATCATTCATGAAGGGTATTGATGCCCTTCTCAGTGACATGACTCCTCCCTCTGACCCCCAAGCTTAGCCGCTTGATCATTCTTAGATTGTCAGATGCATTTACTAAGAAAACCCCACCCAGAGTGCAGCAGTTCTGCAGAGCCTATGAGAAATCCTTCATTTTGTCTTTATCTGGTCTATACACTATTCCAGGTGACGCCAGAGATTGATGCCCTGGTTAATGTAAAGGAAGCTTCTGATAGCCTGATAGAGGCACCTAGTCTAGGGCCCAGATTTTCATCAGTTGGGGCTTAATGGTTAATTCCCAATATCTTAAAGAAGTGTCAGGGTTGTTTAATGCCCAAACATTGCCAAATAATGGGCTTTCTGTTGAACACCTAAAGCATGCAGATGTTGTCTAATCTCATTGGGACCCTGACTTTTTGGGACAAGACAGAGCATCCTGGAGTTTATAGAAACCTCACACCCACCCTGAAATACTATGGCTTCAAGGTGTGCTCTAGATCAGTCTTCTCACGCTTTAATGTGGATGTGAGTCATGTGGGGATTTTCCAAATATGTGGATTCATAGATTCGGATTCAGCAGATCTGGGTGGGACCTGAGATTCTGCTTTTCTTTTTTTTTCTTTTTTGAGACAGAGTATCACTATGTTGCTCAGGCTAGAGTGCCGTGGTGTTTGTCTAGCTCATAGTAACCTCAAACTCCTGGGTTCAAGTGATCCTCCTGCCTCAGCTTCCTGAGTAGCTGGGAATATAGGCACCCACATGATGCCTGGCTAGTTTTTCTATTTTTAGTAAAGGCAGGGGGTTCTTGCTCTTGCTCAGGTTGGTCTTGAACTCCTGAGCTTGAGGGATCCTCCTACCTTGATCTTCCAGAGTGCTGGGATTACAAGTGTGAGCCCCCAAACCCAGCTGAGATTCTGCATTTCTAACAAGTTCCTAGGTGATGCTAATTGGTCCAAGGACCACACTTTGAGTAGCAAGACTCTAAAGGAAGCTGAACAGAAGGAAAACATCCTAGTGTTCATATCGTCTTCCATGGACATAATTTTTTTGTAGCTGGAAAGACAGAGACATTTAAGACAAATTGGAAATGGCCTTCATCCACTCTAATCTTTTTCATCTCCTCCCAGAGAGATGACATTTCTTCGTAAGCAATAATAGATAGGGTAATTGATTAGTGCTCAAAAGGAACCCACCCATATGTAGGTATTTCTACCTTACTGCACTTCAACTCCCTCAAATATTCACCTACTTTACCCACCCACCCAGTGTTGCTGACTGTGGTTCAGCCTTTAGGCTCTAGGACAGGGCAAAAGAGAGAACAGGAAATTGCTCAGACCAGACAAGAGATAGCTGGAAGTTTTAGAGACAATGACCCGGTTCTTTTCTCTTCAATCTCCACCTGCTATCCAGGAAGTAATTGCCAGCTCACTCAGCTGGGAACTGTGAAAGTCAGAAACAAATAAATAAAAGCTCATTCTTGCCTTCTAGACACTACTATTGAGTGAAGAAGACACACACGGGCAAGTAATAGCAGAACAATGCACTAACTCTCTAAGAAACTTATGACAAATATCTGTATTGAGCATACTTAGCAAGAGGGTGGGGGATGAGGTTTGGGAAAGGACTTAGAAAGCCTTCCCAGAGGAGTAGCCTGGGAGCTCGGACTTTTCCAGGTGGAGGAGGAAGGAAGAAAGGGTATTCTAACCAGTGTTTCCTGACAGGTGTCCTTCAGGGAAAGGCTACTAAGAGTGAGCAGATCTAAAGAGGATCCCCTCAACCAAGGTTTCCCCAAAGCATTTAACATAAGGAAGGTGACTAGAAGCAGAGCAAAAGCTCTTGCTGAATATTAGATAAATGTTTGGTCAGCTGGAGCTCCGACTGAGATATGAAAGTTTTCTCTTTTCACTTTTAATATTTCTCTGAGTGATTTCCTTTTTTTTCTTGAGGCAGTGTCTTACTCTGTCACCCAGGCAGAGTTATACTGGTGTCATCATAGCTCACTGCAACCTCAAACTCCTGGGCTACAGCAATCCTCCTGCCTCAGTCTCTTGAATATCTGAGTAGTTGGGACTATAGGTGTGTAACACCATATCTAGCTAATAGATAGATAGATAGATAACATATATATAATCATATATATGTTTATTTTACTTTATTTTCTGGGTAGAGACAAGGTCTTGCTATGTTGCTCAGGCTGATCTTAAACTTCAGGCTTTAAGTGATTCTACCACTCCTAGCTCCCTAAATCCTGGGATTACCCACATGAGCCATGGTGCCTGGCCTCTCTGAGTGATTTAGTAAGTATTTCTAGTAAAGTTAAAGGGCGATTATGAAGAGTTGATCACTGTAACGAAAGGGGTATTTATGAGCTTCTGAAAGATTTTTGCACCAAAAAGAGATTAAAGGGCTCCACAGACTGATCATAGGGCTCTAGGGACCAGACTGTTGCCTAAGGCTGGGTACAACAGTGGGAAGGGGCATACTTGCCATCTAGCGGCCTAAACCCACAAGTGTGAGCTCCATTTCTAGTATGTATAATCTCCTCAGGTAAGGAATCACCATGGCTGGTATAAGTCATTTAGCATACCCTCTACTGTCTTCTTCCACTACCCGCCCCCTTAGTTTGGTTAGAGGAGAACATTAATCCAACTGAGAAAATGTCCAATGAACAGTATCACACCAGAAACAAATTCATACTAAAGTGTAAAGAATTACTGAAATCAACAAGTGAGTGAGTGATGTTTCCTAGGCGTCCTATTTGATAGAAGAGTGGGGTTGGTGGAGGGACGGCAGAGGGCGGAAGAGCAGGAGTGGGTGGGGAGCAGGCTGTCCCTTAGCGAAGGAACAAATACAGGAAGAGGAGCTGCGGGTGCAGCTGCCTTTGATTTGACTTGTTTACCTTTTCCTGGGAATGGGAAAATAGAAGTTGCTCCTGAAGTTATTTTTAGAGCTATTTTCAAATAGTGTGGCTAGAAAGGGCCGTGGGCTGTTTTCCTAGCAAGAGTGTTTAGCATGGCTGATTTTGTTATAAAGCAGCTTTGTTTCCCGATTTACCAGCATATTGAACATTTTGAAGAAAGAAGTACCCTATATGTGCTCCCTGGATGATGTGTGGTGGCTCTCTTGGCACTATGAGGGGTCCTGGATGGCCTTTGGCCAGGGCCCAGCTAGGGGTGGTTGGTCAGAGTATGTTTCACCATGTTCCCACTGGGCTCCAGTTCTTCGGGTTCCTTATTATTTGCCAAGTTCTTACATCAGTCAGAGAGAGCCCGAAGGCTCCTTAATGACTGTGACGAAGATATTTTTGGTTAAGGAGGCTGATATGTAGTGAGGCAGAGCCATTACTGAGCAAGTGACAGGCAGTGACATAGGGAAGCTGACATCAGTCAAACAGGCAGAACAGGCAGGGACCAGAGATTGTACAATCAGACAGATCCGGGTTCTCATCCTGGCTTCTTAGGAGCTGTGTGACAGTTGAGTGAGCTAGCTCATCTCTCTGGGCTCAGTTTTCTCTTTCATAAAATGGAAGTAAAAATATTTAGCATTACTGTGATGATTTAAAAGATATAAAAATATAAGTAATTTAAAGGAGATTATAAAGCACAGAGTCCAGCACCATACAGGTGCTGTCACGGTGTTTCAGTGCTTACCTCCAAATGTCCCTTCAAAGTACCCCGTTTCCCTCACCATGCCGCCTCCTTTCCTGTCGGAAGGTTACCTCCAGCTCCAGTGTTGCTCAGAAATTCCTCTTTTAGAAGGAGGAGTTCTTATCCGGGACAAAACAAAACCTCTCCAATAAAGATATTTTAAGGAGGAAGCTTCTAGTTGCCAAGAGATGTTAAAATCTTTTTCCAGGTGAAGGACCCTCTCCCCTCAGAATTCCCTACTCCTCTTTGAAATCACTTTCTCCTTCTGTGCAAGGGACTGCAAAGTGGCCCTGGACCAAAGGTCTTGGAGTATGTGGCCCACTGCTGAGCCTGAGCCAGAGATGCTCTTTTCCTGACGCAGAAATTATTTGGTTTCCTCTTCCAAAAGGGCTCTTTCCACTATTTGACTGTTAAAACCTGAAAGGTCTACACCTTAAGCAGCTAGGCCTGAGAAAAGAGTTCTAGAAAGACCCTGAGTTTCTTTTAGCCTGAGCTGGGATTTCTTTTATTTGAAAATATTTTTTAAAACTGTGGCAAAATACATATATCATGCAATTTAGCTTTTAACCATTTTAAGTGTAAATTTCAGAGGCAATAAGTAGATTAACGTTCTTGTACAATCATCACCACTATCCATCTCCAGAACTTTTTTATCATGCCATAATGAAATTTCATACCCATTAAACATTAACTCTCCATTCTGCTCTCCATCCAGCCCCTGTTAACCACCGTTCTACTTGCTATCTCTATGAATTCTAGATGCCTTATATAAGAGGACTCATACAGTGATATTTGTCCTTTTGCGTCTTATATAGGCTTCTTTTAAATGAAAAAAAATTACATATTGCAGACTTGCTCTACTGAATACTCTGATGTTGCACACACACACATCATACGTACACACATGAAAATAGGTGTAAAATCCTAAGCTTACAGGTCTATGTATAGCTTGCATAATTACAGAATCAAGTTATCAAACTCAACCTAAAAATTCACAAAATCTGATATAATTCAATTTAATGTGAGAGACTATGTTTTGCTAAAACAAAACCCCAAAGTTGTTTAGTTATAGAAATAGTTTTGGATCTGTTTGAATATTTAACTTGTGTTTGGATTTTGCCTTCAATTATAATTATTTTAGCACAAAAAGTAATTAACACTGCTTACATATTTTCTACATGTATGTTATAGAAAATGTTTGATTTTGTATGCTAGTGCAGAATAATCAGACCATATCCTTATCCATAACACTGCCAGCAAGCAATTCTTGGAGGCTAATTTTAATGAGGTGTTACTAGATAATTATAAATTATATAAAATTATCTTTTCTTAGCTGGGTGTTGGGCAGGCACCTGTAGTCTCAGCTACTTGGGAGGCTGAGGCAAGAGAAGCACTTAAGCCCAAGAGTTTGAGGTTGCTGTGAGCTGTGACTCCATAGCACTCTACCGAGGGTGACAAAGTAAAGCTCTGTCTCAAAAAAATAAAATAAAATAAAGTAAAATTATCTTTTCTTGGAGATAAGATTAGGACTATGATATTATTGGAATCTGAATTAAGGGGGCGGCTCGGCACCTATAGCTCAACCGGCTAAGGCGCCAGCCATGTACACCTAAGGTGGCAGGTTCGAATCCCCAGCCCAGACCCGCCAAACAACAATGATGGCTGCAACCAAAAAAATAGCCAGGCTTTGTGGCGGGCGCCTGTGGTCTCAGCTACTTGGGAGGCAGAGGCAGGAGACTCGCTTGAGCCCAGGAGTTGGAGGTTGCTGTGAGCTGTAATGCCACGGCACTCTACCCAGGGGGACAGCTTGAGGCTCTGTCTCAAAAAAAAAAAAAATGAATTAAGGGGGCATTTAATTTAATTTTTGTTTGAATTGGGAACAGAAAAATCCTTTGGTGTGACTATCTGCAATATTTGCTGCTAATAGACTGCTGCAGGTTAGTAAATACAGAGAGAAGCTTCAAGTAATAGAGTCTGAATACAAAATCACAGGTGATGGCCAGGTTCTCTTGAGTTCAGCATACCTATAGAACTAGTTCAATTGCTGTGAAACAAGATATCCCAAAGCTTAGTGGCTTAAAAGAATATTTGGCTCACAAGTGCATGATTTGGGCATGGCTTGGTGGGTGCAGCTTATCTCTACTGCACTACACGTTAGCTTGGGTGGCTCAAAGAGAGGGGCTAGAGTCATCTAATGCAGAGGTTGGTAAATTTTTCCATAAAGGACCAGATAGTGAATGATTTTCAACTTGTGGACCATGTAATGCAAAAGCAGCCATAGACAAGTAAATGGGCATGGTTGTGTTCCAATGGACCCCCTCCCCACCCCCCGGCAATTGAAGCAACACCAAAAATATATTACTGCAATCTGATCAAACTAAAAAGCTTCTGCACAACCAAGAGCACAGTAAGTCAAACAAACGGACAGCCTTCAGAATGGGAGGAGATTTCTGCAGGTGGTGTTTCTGACAAAGGTCTGATAACTAAAATCCACAAAGAACTCAAACTGATCAATAAGAAAAGAACAAATAACCTTATTTATTTGTGGACAAGAGACGTGAACAGAAGCTTCTCTGAAGAAGACAGATGCATAGTCTACAAACACATGAAAAAGTGCTCATCATCTTTAATCATCAGAGAGATGCAAATCAAAACTACTTTGAGATATCATCTAACTCTAGTAAGATTAGCCCACATTACAAAATCCCAAAACTACAGATGTTGGTGTGGATGTGCAGAGAAAGGAACACTTCTACTGCTGGTGGGAATGCAAGCTAATACAGACTTTTGGAAATAAATTTGGAGAATACTGAAGGAACGAAAAGTAGACCTACTTCTTGGTCCTAAGATTCCTCTACTAGGTATATAATATACCCAGAAGATCAAAAATCATTTTACAACAAAGACATTTGTACCAGAATGTTTATTGCAGCCCAATTCATAATTGCCAAGTCATGGAAGTAGCCCAAGTGCCCATCAACTCATGAATGGATTAACAAATTGTGGTATATGTATACCAGGGAATACTATGCAGCCATAAAAAGATAGATACTTTACATCTTTTATGTTTACCTGGATAGAGTTGGAATATATTCTTCTTAGTACAATATCTCAAGAGTGGAAGAAAACGTATCCAATTTGCGCAATCTACTATGAAACCAATATATAATCATTGACACATTCGTATGAATGGTAAAATATAACTATAGTCCAGAAAGAAGGAGGGAAAAGGAGGGAGAAGGGAGGCTAGGAGGAGGGAGGGTATTTGGGGGGACCTCACTTAATGTACATAATGCAGTGGCACATTTCAAAACTATTAAGAATAGAGTATAAATGTCTTACTACAACAAACAAGTAAGTGAGGTGATAGTTATATTAATCAGTTCGATGTAAGCATTCTACTTTGTATTATCAAATCAGTACATTGTACCTCATAAATGCATTAATGTACATGATTATTATTTTATAAAGAAAAACAACTTTATTTATAAAAATAGGCACCATGCCATATTTGGCCCACAGCTCAAAATCTGCTACTCACAGGTTTGGCAGTTGCTGCTGCCTGATGGTTAGGACTTTCTCTTGGTCTTCCAAGCCAGAACATCTCTCCATGTGGCCTTTCCATGAGGTCTGAGCTTCCTCAAAATATAGAGCTGTGTTCAAAAATAAGTGTTCAGAAAGAGCCAGGTAGCAGTTCTGTCTTCTTTATAATCTAGCCAAAAACGTTATAAGGTATCACTTTTTTGTTTTTTGAGACAGAGCCTCAAGCTGTCGCCCTGGGTAGAGTGCTGCGGCGTCACAGCTCACAGCAACCTCCAACTCCTGTGCTCAAGCGATTCTCCAGCTTCTGCCTCCCAAGCAGCTGAGACTATAGGCACACACCACAACGCCCAGCTACCTTTTGGTTGCAGTTGTCATTGTTGCTCTGCAGGCCGGGGCTGGATTCGAACCCATCAGCTCTGGTGTATTTGGCCGGCGCCCTAGCCGCTTGAGCTACAGGCGCTGAGCCAATAAGGCATCACTTTTACCATGCTATTTATTGAGACAGTCACAAAGGTCCATCTGGGTTGAAGGGAAGGAAGTATAGACTCCACCTCTTGACAGGACAGTGACAAGATCCTGTAAGAACGTACGGTATCAGAAATACTACTGAGCTCATTTTTGGAAAATGCAATTTTCCACATTTACCATCTGCCATATGATGATTCAATTCTCCCATCGCTTTTTGCATTCAAGTCATTTCAGAATTCTTATGCAGTGGGCTTTGACGTCATTTGAACTTTATTTGTTGTGAAAACATTCACAAGCACAACCTTAGGCACTGAAATTTCGTGAAGTATTCTGAGGTAGTCATCCAAATTATTCAGCACAAGCTAAGAATTATTTTTATGTTGTCATTAAAATAAAAAAGCCAAATTTCCAAAATTTCTCAGAAAGATCTTGCAGATCCCTGAAAATATCTTCCTCATTTGAGAAATACTGATCTAATTAGGACAGGGGAGCAAACTACACCTTCCCAGCTCTAGCCCAACTTCCTGGAGCAAAGGTCCAAAGTCCTATAATCATAAGCAGCGTGCATTTGCTGCAAGAGTCCTCCCACGGTGTAGTTCAAGGCTTTAGTCTTGGCCGCGTCTGTGTCTCTCCCTCAGAGACACTACTAAAAGCCCTTAATTGCTTTAAACCAGTTTCAGATGTATTGTGGTTCTTCAGTAGCCTTTTCACAGCAATGTGAGCAAAAGGTCCTTGTCTTTCTTTATTATTATCTGGTTGATGTCATCTTTTCAAAGTCATTGATAGGGTCTTTCCTGGTGCCTAATCTGGATGCCTGGACACCTGATGCAGACTGTCATTTGGCAAGCATGGAAACATTTTCCTGCATAGCCATGTAACTTCTCATTCATAACTAAACAGCTAGATTTCAAGAATGCTGCCCACATTGACAAAAGCTTTGCTGAGATCTTCGTTCAACATTTTCAGTGATGGATGTCTTCAGGTGTGCCTCTGAATAGTCCATTCAGAGAATCCAGATGGCTAGATCAAGCTACTGTATCTGAAGACTGTAGAGGACAATGCTGGCACACAGTAGACCTCGGTGAGTCAATGGGCGTATGGAAGGATAGTGGTAATAGCCCAGAGCTCTCACATGTCTGATAACTTCTCTCTGGGTAGTTGGGTACTGAGCTTCTCACAGTTGGTCCAGGAATCAAGGGCAGAGGGCCCTGCTGATGTGGGACTATGGGACCTTCACGGAGCAGCTGCAAGAGAAGCAGCAGGAGATGCTGAAGCAGGGAGACTCTTAGTCGAAAGCTATTTTGTTGTTTCTGCTGTATTTGGTACCTGAGAGGCTGAGCTGAGGGCCTTCCCTTCCTCCTGTACATCCTGGTGAGGGTTCTCTGTCTTAAGGTCCCTTCCCTCTTGCCTGCCAAGAACCAAACCTTCTCTTTCTGACTCATGTAGTTGTTGTAAAGATAATCCTGATGTCAGAAGCAGTGACCACTGAATTGAGAGGAGAAAGGCAATGACTATTCAGAAACAAGTCTCCACTCATCATGCAAATACCCCTAATTAAGAAATCCAGAGTCAGATTCTGTGTCATGGAGACATAATTTCCTTTGACTCAGAGAGTTCCAGGAATTGCTGCAGGCTGTAAATCTTTTTTAGTTTCCTGCGTTAAATGACTTCACCCTTTGCCTTGAGTTTTCTTGGACAAAAGTGAATTCATTCTAACAGTTGTGAAGTATATTCTATGTGACTAGTGACTCAAGAGATAGGTGTGAAGAATAACAGTGTTCTGACCTCAAGGCGCTTGCAATTAAGAGAATCTTTAAGTGGTAAAGCCTGAGTAATATGTGGATACTGATAGAAAGGTGAAAACTTTGTTTGGACACTAGTTACACGTTGAATTGTGTCCTCAAGATTTCTAACCCCCAGAACCTCAGAATGTGGTCATTCCCTCCCCTCACAGTCCTCAGAAAGAACCAACCCTACTGATGCTTTGATCTTGGGCTTCTAACCTCCAGAACTCTGAGACAATAAATTTTATACCACAGCTAGTCTGTGATATTTTGACAGCTCTCTCAAACTAAGGTAGATATTTGATAACTTCTTCTTGTTTGTGTACAATCTGATGGGAAAAATCCTGGGTGGACATAACTTAAAAGTTTGTGTGGTTTATATTCATTAGAAATTTGATAAATTCTGTCATTCATTCATTTATTTATTCATAATTTCCTATATCCTTACTCTGATTTATTTTTATTGCACTTAACCACTCTTGGGAAAATTATTTTATCTGTTGGCTGCATGGACCACTTTTGTAATGCTTGAGTCAGGATTATAAATGTGCCCATCACCCAGATAATGTTTATTGTACCACCAATACATTTTTGCCAATCTTCCCTCCCTGATTGATTTCCACTGAGTTTTACTTCCCTCTGTGCACATATGTGTTCATTGGTTAGTTCCAATTTAGTAGTGAGTACATAACGGTGTTTGTTTTCCCATTCTTTGGATACTTTACTTAGGATAATGATTTCTAGTTCCATCCAAATTGCTACAAAAGGCATTAATTCATCCTTCTTCAGGACTGAGTAGTAGTCCATGGTGTGTGTGTGTGTGTGTGTGTGTGTGTGTGCGCGCGCATGCGTGCGTGTGTGTGTGTGTCTACATACCAAATTTTGTTAATCTGCCTATGAATTGATGGGCACTTGGGTTGATTCTGCATCTTTACAATTGTGAATTGTGTTGCAATAAACATTCAAGTGCAGGTGTCTTCTTGATAAAACGACTACTTTACCTTTGTGTAAATACTTAGTAGTGGGATAGATGGATCCACTGTTAGGTCTGCTTTTGGTTCCTTGAGGAATCTCCATACTGTTTTCCATAAAGGCTGTACTCATTTGCAGTTCCATCAATGGTATGTAAGCATTCCTTTCTTTCTACATCCATGCTAGCATCTATTGTTTTTGGACTTTTTTTTTTGAGACAGAGTCTTACTATGTTGCCCACAGTAGAGTGCTGTGTCATCACAGTTCACAGCAACCTCAAACTCACGGGCTTAAGCGATTCTCTTGCCTCAGCCCCCCAAGTAGCTGGGACTATAGGCACCTGCCACAATGCCCAGCTATATTTTTGCTGCAGTTGTCATTGTTGTTTAGCTGGCCTGGGCCAGGTTTGAATCCCCCAGCCTTGATGTGTGTGGCTGGTGCTGTAACCACTGTGCTTTGGGTGCCGAGCCTGTTTTTGGACTTTTTAATAAAAGCTATTCTAACTGGGATAAGGGGATATCGCATTGTGGTTTCAATTTCATTTCCCTGATGATTCATGATGTTGAGCATTATTTCATACATTTATTGGCCATTTGTCTATATTCTTTTGAAAAGCTTCTGTTCATGTCTTTTGCCCACTTTTTGATGGGGTTGTTTGATTTTTTTCTTGCTGATTTGCTGGAGTTCTTTGTAGATTCTGGTGATTACCCTTTATCAAATGTATAGCTTACAACTATTTTCTCCCATTCTGTAGTTGTCTATCAGCTCTGTTGATTATGTCCTTTCCTGTGCAGAGTTTCTAATTTAATCAAGTCACATTTATTTATTGTTGTTGCTGTTATTTCCATTGGGGTCTTAGTCACATTTTTTTTTGTGTTAGCCAATATCTAGAAGAATTTTTCCTACATTTGCCTCTAGATTGTTATGGTTCCATGCCTTACATTTAAGTCTCTTATCCATCTTGAATTAATTTTTATGACTCATGAGAGATAAGGATCCTGTTTCAGTGTTCTGCATGTGCCTATCTGATTTTTCCAGCACCGTTTATTGATTAGGGCTTCTTTTCCCCAGTGTATATTGTTGTCTGCTTTGTCAAACATCAGTTGGTTGCATGTGGATGGTTTTATAACTGGGTTCTTTGTTCTGTCCCACATTGGTCTATATCTCAGTATTTTTAATCAATACCATGCTGTTTTGTTTACTAGAGACTTGTAGTGCAATTTGGAGTCTGGTAGTGTGATGCCTCCTGCTTTGCTCTTTCTGCCTAAGATTGCTTTGGCTATTCAGGCTCTTTTCTGATTCCAAAGGAAGCATAGAAATATTTTTTTCTAGATCTGTGAAATATGACATTGGTATTTTGATGGGGATTACACTGAATCTGTAAATCACTTTGGGTTTTATGGACATTTTTTGTTTGTTTGTTCAGAGACAGAGTCCCACTTTATTGCCCTGGGTAGAGTGCCATGATGTCACACGGCTTGTAGCAACTTCCAACTCCTGGGCTTAGGTAATTCTCTTGCCTCAGCCTCCCAAGTAGCTGGGAGTACAGGCACCTGCCACAATGCCTGGCTATTTTTTTGAAGCAATTTGGCCAGGGCTGGGTTTGAACCCGCCACCTTCAGTATATGGGGCTGGCACCCTACCCACTGAGCCACAGGTGCTGCCCTTTATGGACATTTTAACAATGTTGATTCCACTAGTCCATGAGCATGATATGTTTTTTTTTTTTAATTTTTTTGTGTCATCTGTGATTTCTTTCCCCAGTGTTTAGCAGTTCTCTTTGTGGAGAACTTTCACCTCCTTGGTTAAGTATATGCCTAGGTATTTTATTTTCTTTGTAGTCATTGTGAATGGTATTATGTCTTTGACTCTCAACTTGACTGTTGCTGGTATATAAGAATGCTACTGATTTTTGTACATTGATTTTGTAACTTGAAACTTGCTGAATTTATTTATCAATTCCAGGAATTTCTTGGTGGGGTCTTTGGGATTTTCTATATATAAGATTATGTCATCAGCAGCCAAGCACAGTGGCTCACACCTGTAATTCTAGTGCTCTGGGAGGCAAAGGCAGGAGGATCACTTGAGGTCAAGAGTTCAAGACTAGTTTGAGCAAAGCAAGACCACTTGACTACTCAAGACTACAATCTCTACTAAAAATAGAAAAATTAGGTATGGTGGCACACACCTGTGGCCCCAGTTACTAGGGAAGTTGAGGTAGAGAATTGCTTGAGCCCAGGAGTTTGAGGTTGCTGTAAGGTAGGCGAGGCTGTGGCATTCTAGTCTGGGTGACTGAGCAAGACTCTGTCTCAAAAACAAACAAAAAGAAAAGATCATATCATCAGCAGAAAGTGATAGTTTAACCTCCTCTTTTTTGATGTGTACACACTTTATTTTTTTCTCTTGCCTGATTTGCTCTGGCTATGACTTTTAGCACTATGCTGAGTGTTGTGGAAGTAGCGACTGTTGGAATCCTTGTCTTACCCCGGTTCTTTGTGTGAATGCTTTCAACTTTTCCCCATTCAGTATAATGTTGGCTGTGGGTTTGTCATCTATGGCTTTTTAAATTTTGAGGTAAGCTCTTTCTATGCCTAGTTTATTGAGGGTTTTTATTGTGAAAAGGTGTTCAATTTTGTCAAATGCTTTTTATGCATCTATGGAGATGAACATATGGTCTTTGTTTTTGCTTCTATTTATGTGGTGTTTATTGATTTACATATGTTGAATTATTCTTGCATCTCTGGGATGATGCTCACTTGGTTGTGGATTAATTTTGATGTGTTGTTGAATTCAGTTTGATAATATTTTATTAAGAAGTCTGGCATCTATATTTGTAAGGGGTATTGGTCTATAGTTTTCTTTTTTTGTTTTGTCCTTTACTGGCTTTGTAGCAAGGTGACACAGGCTTTATAGAATGAGTTGTGGAAGATTCTTTCCTTCTTGATATTATGGAATAATTTCTGCTATATGGGTACCAGGTCGTCTTCGTAGGTTTGGTAAAATTTGGCTGTGAATATATCAGATCCTGGGCTTTTTTGTTGTGGTGGTTGTAAGATTTTTTTGGTTATTGCTTCAAATGCTTTGCTCATGATTAATCTGTTCAGGAGTTCTATTTCTTGCTAATTGAGTCATAGGAGGTTGTATGTTTCCAAGATTTTTTCAATATCCTCTAAATTTTCAAGTTTATGTGCTTAGAGATTTTCACAGTGATCACTGATGATATTTTGTATTTCTGTGGCATCAGTTGTAATAGCTTTTTTTTCTTTTTCTTTTCTTTTCTTTCTTTCTTTCTTTCTTTTTTTTTTTTTTTTGAGACAGAATCCCACTCTGTTGCCCTGAGTAGAGTACTGTGGTATTATAGCTCACAGCAACCTCAAACTCTTGGGCTCAAGAGAGCCTCTTGCCTTAACCTCTTGAGCAGCTGGGACTCAAGGTGTTGAGCAGCTGAGACTATAGGCACCCACCACAATGCAAGCTAGTTTTTCTATTTTCAGTAGAGGCAGGGTCTTCTTCTTGCTCAGGCTGGTCTTGAACTCCTGAGCTTAAGCAATCCACCCAAATCAGCCTGCCAGAGTGTTAGGATTACAGGGATGAGCCACCATGCCCAGCCCTTTTCCTTTCTGATTGGCTTTTGGCTCCTTTCTCTTCTATTCCTGGCTAATCTAGAAAAAGGTCTATCAATTTTGTTTATCTTTCAAAGAACCAACTTTTTTTCATTGGTTCTTTGTATTACTTTTGTTGTTGTTTTTCATTTTATTTTGTCTGCTCTGACCTTAGTTTTTTCTTTTCTTTTGTGAGATTTGGGTTAGATTTTCTCTTTCTTTTCTAGTTCTTTGAGACAGGTCATGAGATTGTTAATTTATAAACTTTTAGTCTTTTTGATGTTGGCATTTAAGAATATGAATTTTCTCTTTAGGACTGCTTTTGATGAATCTCATAGATTTTGATAGCTTATGTCTCATTTGTTGTTTAGTTTTGAGGAATCTTTTGGTTTTCATCTTAATTTCATTGTTGACCTAATAATTATTCAGTAGCAGGTTGTTTAATTTCCATGACTTTATGTGGAATTGAGTGTTTTTCTTAGAGTTGTTTTCTAGTTTTATTGCACTGTGGTCTGAGAAGATTCATGTTATGATTTCAATTTTCTTGAATTTGTTGAGACATGTTTTGTGGTCTAAGATATGATCAAGCTTGGAGCATGTTCCATGTGCTGATGAGAAGACTGTATATTCAGCTATTTCAGGGTAAAATGCTCTGTAGATGTCCATTAGGCCTGTTTATTCTAGAATCCCATTTAAGTCCAATGTTTTATTTATTTTCTGCTTGGATTATCTGTCCAGCTCTGTCAGTGGGATATTAAAGTCCCTGGCAATTATGGTGCAGCTGTTTATCTCTGCTTAGATCTAGCAGGGCTTGCTTTATAAATTGGGGTGCCCCTGTGTTAGGTGCAAAAATATTTAAGATTCTTGTATCTTCTTGTTGAATTGCTCCATAAATAATGGTCATCTGTGTCTTTCTTTACTCTTTCAGATTTAATGTCAATTTTGTCTGATATGAGAATGGCTACATCTGCTTTCTTTTGGTTTCCATTTGTGTGAAATGTTTTTGTCATCCCTTTACCTTGAATCTGTATGAATCTTTGTGGGTTAGATGTGTTTCCCAGAGACAGTGAATATTTGGGTTTTGTTTTTTTTTTCCTCCATGCAGCCAGTCTTTTGAGTGGGGCATTCAGACCATTTATGCTAATTAATTGAATTGATATGTGGGATGCCATTTTGTTCATCCTGTTGGGTAGTACCTTATTGCTTTGTTTTACCTCTTGTGCTATTGTTTTATATGTGCTCTGAGCTTTAGTTTTTGAGTGGTTTTACACTGGTGTCTATTGTGCTGATCCATATATAATTTGCTTCTGAGTATTTCCTGCAGGGCAGATCTGGTCTTGACAAATTCCCCCAGTGTTTACTGGATTGGAAAAGTCTTTATTTCTCCTTCATATATGAAACTTGGTTTTGCAGGACACAAAATTTTAGTCTGACAGATGTTTTGTTTAAGAAGACTGATGATAGGGCCTCAATCCCTTCTGGCTTGTAAAATCTCAATTGAGAAGTCTGGAGTTAGCCTGATGGGTTTTCTGTTGTAAGTTACTTTATATTTTCACCTCACAGCTCACAGTACTTCCTACTTCATGACTTTGTGCTGACTTTGGCCAGTCTGATGACTACAGTGTTAGTGATTGCTTCTTTGCAATGAATCTCTCAGGTGTTTGTCCAGTTTCTTATACCTAGATGTCTGTATCTCTGGCAAGACAGGGGAAATTTTCCTCAATTAATCCTTCCAATAGGTTTTCCAGCCCTTGTCCATCAGGGGTGCCTGTGATTCTTATATTTGGCTATAGGCATTGTTCATTCCTCTTAATTCTCTATTCTTTATTTTTGACTGACTGATAATTCAATGGAATTGTTTTCAATCTCTGAGATTCTTTCTTCTGCCTGTTTTAGTGTATTCTTAAAACTTTCCACTGTGTTTTGTATTTCCTTAAAGGAATTTTTCATTTCCAGAAGTTCTATTTTTTTTTTAAATATGTCAATCGCGATAGTAAATTTTTCAACAATTTCCTGAATTGTTTTTTTGGTTTGTTCTTCTATTTTCTCTTGGATTTCATTGACCTTTCTTACAATCTATATTTGGAATTCCTTATCTGTCATTTCATTATTTTTATTTTGGTTCATATCCATTGCTAGAGAGCTGGTGTTTACTTTTGAGGATGTCCTTTTATTCTGATTTTTTTTATATGTCCAGAGTTTTTCACTGATTTATTCTCATCTGGAGCAATTACTCCTTCTTGTTTTTGGATTTTCTTTTGTTCAGATGGGCCTTTCACCATTTTAAAGTGTGTCTTAGCATATGTTGTGTAAGAACATTTGGCTTTGCTTGTGGGTACTTTAATGGTGATCTAGGTTCTGGATGGATGCTTTGACTATAGAGATTCTTAGTATGGTGGTTTTTCTCACTTGCTAGTTGTTTGTAGCCCTTAGCAGTGTGAGCTATGTGTGTGGGCAGATTCCTTGTCTCTCTTTAATAAAGGAGGATGGAAGTCTTCGGAATACTTTCTGCTCACCTAACCTTGTGTTATTCTTAACAGTGTGAATTGTATTGGTATGCCATATTTAATCTCAGAGACAGTATGTGGTGTTTGCAGGTAATTAGCCACACCCTATATGACTGAATCAGCAAATACTATAAAGGGCTGTGACAATTGACCTCCCTGTCAATAGGTGGCACTTGCCACAGGAACAAGCTGTAGTGTTGTTTTTGGGACCTGTGATGGGCTCTAGCCCCTCAAGACAAGGACCTGGATACCCTGGGTGGTGGGCAGGGGCCTGGAACTTCTAGGTAAGCCTTGTTCTCTACCACAGCAGAGGCAGGTAGGGGAATGGGCTGGGTGGGGCTGGGTTGGATGAGCCTGCCCTCAGCCTCCACCAAAGCTGGTAAGGTAACTATTTTAGCAGGGATGAAAGATCTGCTCCTGGGCATCTGGGGACAGCTGCCAGGGAGAGGCTAGAGAGGTTCCATCCAGCCACAAAATCCTTGTGTTGGGGAAGGGCCACCTGAAATTCACAATCTGTCTATCAGCAGTGTGTTTTGTTTCCCTGTGACTCCCACAGTCTGGACTAGAATTAGGAAATATGTGTGGGGGAATGAGCAAGATGAAAACTGAGGGGCTGAAGCATCCTGAAGACAAAGGTATAGGGTGGGTGTAGAAGCAATATGGCACCTGCTCTCTCAGGTTGGGTCCACGGTGACTGGAAGTGCTGCAAGGGTCTGGCAGCTAGCGCTTTGTCCTCAAGAAGTTTCTGGCTCAGTCAAGGCACCAGATTTTGTGCTTGTGAGGGTAGAAAGGCTCTCCGGCCGCTGAGGAGCCTGTGGCCTGCCAGAAATGTGAGTGAGGGAGAAAAATCCTCTCTACCTACCCTTTTTGCTGGATTCTAAGCTTTCCAGGGAGTTGACCTCTGCTAATATCTTATTCTTTCTTGTTCAGCTCTACAACTTCTTCCTGTGAAATCTCTTGTAGTTGCTGGCACTTTTCTCTATGAGATCTATGTTTGTTTGTTTTTTCTTTTCTATCTAAAGCTTTTCCTTTTTTCTGAGATGATCTGGCACCTGGTGTCAGCCATCTTTTTTCTCCCCTAGTCTTTGTTTACTTATTTCGCCACTACCTTCATGATAGATGTACAAGAAATATATGTTGAATAAGAATTTATTCTTCCTTGTTCTCGTCTCTCTTTCCCTCTATTAAAATACCTAAGCTCCTCTTATATCTACTCTGTGCATAGTTTTCCATGCTTGTCACTATCAGAGAATGAGGAGGTACAAGGAATGGCTCTTGTCTCCAAGAAGTTTCTGATTTCATGGAGGAGTCAAAGCATGCCCACATAAGGGGTGGCATTCCACTACCAGGTGGTAGGTGAGTGTGTGCTGGCCAGGTGCTAAACCATAACTGCTGCCAAGAGGAAGGTGCAGTGGGTGAGGGTATGTAGGAAATGGCTAATGGAGAAGGAGGTCCCCGGACTTGAGATGGAGGAGGGAATCTGAGAGAGTAGAGGGGAATAAAATGTTTATACCCATTGCCTTCCCTAATACCCAGAAGCTATGTATAGGGAAGAGTAGGATTGGCCCAGGCCAGACTTGGGCAAGGGCTTAGGATGTAGATAACAGACAGAGCCCAGAAGCTTTACTCTGGCATCCCAAGAGATCAGAGCCAAAGCTCAGGGGTTCTCAACTCTGGCTACACATTAACATCATCTTAGAAACTTAAGAAACATTAACCTCAAGATCCCACCTTGACATAGTATATCTCAGTACTTTAGGCAAGGCTCCAGGGGGAAGAAATCCTTTTAGGACCTGTATGGGAAGCAGTGGCTTCCAACTACAAGGCCTAGGCCACTCTGGCCCAGGCATGGGGCATCTGCAGTTCCAGAGTGACAAGCGTAACTGCTGGAAAGAAGGCATCTGGCTGCATTCCACTGGTATGGCCTGCTTTTCCTAAGAATAAAAATGCCTGCTTGTGATATCAGAAGAATGTATTGATGGATCTGCATCTTGTTTCCAATTTTTACTATATTTTATGGTGGGAGCAGAGCAACAATAGCAGGACTAACTAGGGTCACCCTCTTTGTTTTTTTTTTTTTTTTTTTTT
>NW_003852484.1:5435661-5462029 GCF_000181295.1 Otolemur garnettii | reverse complement strand
CTTCCTGCAGCTGTTCATGGATAGAAACCATACAGAGAGGTATTTTGTTGTTGTTTTTGTTTGTTGAGGATATTGAGGATGTTGGGGAAAATTTTTTTCATGGTTTTAGGAATTGCTGTGGTTTGGATGTCTCCTCTCCAAAATTCAAGTGTTACCCCAGTGAGCTATGATATTAAGAGATAGAGCCTTTAAGACGTGATTAGTCCATGAGAGCTGCTCCTGTATGAATGAGAATAAGACCCTTATGATAGAGGCTCCACGCAGCCTTTAGCTTGCTGGTCCTTGTGCCTCGCATCAGGGGAAGACTCAACATCCTTCCCCTCTAGAGGGTGCATCCCTTACCAGGCAGCACTTTGATCTTGGACTTCCCAGCCTCCAACACTGTAAGAAATCAATTTATGTTCTTTATAAATTACCCAGTCTGTAGTATTTTGTTATAGCAACACAAAGTGAACTAAGACCTTCCTACATGGGTCTTGTTAGCTCAGTTTCTTCCAACAGTATATCTAACCCCCATTCATAATACCTGGCTATGAAATGTTTGAATCCTCCCTTTACAATAAGGCAAAAAAGATTCTCAGAAATTAAACTTCAAGTACAGTCTGAGAGGAGGATATCACCAAATTCTCTTTTATCTGCTCAGGATACTCTTAGTACCAAGAAGAAGGTGGGAGCAAAGGGAGGGCTCATCTTCAATAGTAGGCCAATGTCTACTAGGCTCTGGACACCACATAAGATAGAATGGAAATTTAACAATTAATTGGACATGGCTTTTGCTCTCCAGTCTCTGATAACCTACTGGGAGAGGCAAGATATGAGCATGTGAAAAGTTAACAATAAAGGATTTATGTACCAGCCCAATATATCAATAGAACTGTTGTAAAGGGTCACATCAGAAATACATGATTTATTGCCTAGTAAATCTGAGAACAGCTGGAACTGGTCAGGAGGAGAGACCACTTTAGGCTGGGGTTGAAAGATGAAGGAAAAAGGGGCAGGCGTAAACAAAAGTGCAGGGCCTGAGCTGGCCTGGGTCTGCTCCAGAAATAGATAGTAAACTCACTTGGCAAGAACAAGGGGAGTTTAAGGTAAGTTGAGGACAAGAGGGTGTGGAGCTCGATAAGGGAGGGACTCAAACCTCAACCAAGGTGAGATTTCATCCTGCAGGAATTGGAGAGCAATGAAGGTTTTTCAGCAAAGTAGATGTGTGAATTGAAAAGAGAGTCTGTGTCTCTTCCCTCTGTTCCGCAGAAGATCAAGTTGTCACAGGGACATCTGGGTCTCTCATCATCTTCTTGTGCCACTTAAAGAGCACAGTGCTTGAGAAAATATTTTCAACTCGGGGGACTGACTGGTCTTTTTGAACAAGTATCACTTATATCTGGCATTGAACTTCCTGAAGTAGGGGAGTAACTAGGTAGCTTTAGAGAGAGCTTCCTTCTAGCATTCGGGATGGTGACTCAATGACTCAGCAGTAGAGGGTTTTGCAATAGGCCTGCAGAACCAGACCAGCTTGCTTTTCCTAAGGAAGCCTTTGTGTCCTAAGAAAACCTCAGCCTGGGTCCCCTGCCCTGCCAGGTTGAAATTCTTTCTATCTTCTGCAGCATGCCTGTAGCACATGCTCTGTAATCGGCACTGGGGCATCTGAAAAGGGCTTGGGAATCAAGTCAGATTTCAGTACAAACTCTGGCTGTGCCTCTAACTTGTTGTGTGACTTTCAGCAAGTTATCCAACCTCTCTCAGTTAAAGTTTCCTCATCTGTGAAACAGGGGCAATAATTACTTTGCTGGGTGGTTATAAATAAATGACAAAAGCATTAAATAGCACATGGTGGGTATCCTGTATATGTTTTTTTAAATTATAAAGTTGCATAATATTTCTACCAAGAAAATTAGTTGTGTTGTTTGGCTCCATCCTAAAAACATCAGATTTCCTGACTTACCAAGTATACTTTTCCCTTGGGTCTCATCCTGACATTGGATATGCTCCCTACAGTAAGTGCACCTGATTAAAAATGGTTCAGGGAGAAAATTACATTGCCCTAAAGGCCATTGTCACTTTGCCAGATCTGTTCCCTTAGGAACAAATTGAAGAGATGGGGAATTTCGGTGTAAAGCAAGAAAACATAAAGAGGATTTTTGGAAATGAATCTGTTTTCCAAATACCTTTTTAAACACTTATATAATGCTTGCTATATGCCAGACACAGTTCAAACCATTTTATAAATACTAATTTATTGAGCACTCATAACAATCTCATGAAGTCGGTGCTTTATCCCAGTTTGTAGCTGGGGAAACTGAGCCACAAAAAGGTTATGTATGCAACTTGCTAACAGCCACACAGACACATGGGTGACTAAGCCTAGGCATTGCAAGAGGGGTAGAAAATTATTGTACAAAAATTAATGGAAGCTGGGCATGGTGGATCACATCTGTAATCTTAGCACATTGGGAGACTGAGGTGGCAGATTGCCTGAGAAAGAGCGAGACCCAGTCTCTACAAAAAATAGAAAAATTAGCCACGTGTGATGGTGCACACCTGTAGTCTTGGCTTCTTGGGCAGTTAAGGCAGGCATATCACTTGAGTCCAGGAGTTTGAGGTTGCAGTGAGCTGTGATGATGCCATTATACTCTAGGCTGGGTGACAGAGTAAGACCTTGTCTCAAAAAAAATTTAATGCCAAAGAGAGCCTGTCTAAAATTACTAATTTTGACAAAGCACAACAACTTTAAACTTAAGTGAGTCAGTAACACCTAATATAAGCTGATAAGAAACCTAAGCCCTGCTTCCTGGGTGAGCTGTTGTGAGTTGCCTCACTGTGCTCCCCCTTGAGATAGCTCTGGTGACGTGACTCTTCTCTTAATTGATTTCTTTTGACAAACACTTGCTGGGCAACCATGTTCCAGGCGCAGTGCTAAGTGTGAGGGAATTCTAAGGTAATTATAACAAGTTCCAGGCTTTCCTTTTTTTCATTTTTAAAGTTATGAGGTTCTTTGTTATTTATTTATTTTTTCCTCTAATCTTATGACACATTATCCAAGTGATATGGTTGCATAAAAACAGGCCTCCTAAGCTAGGCCTGGTGGTGGCTCATGCCTGTATTTCCAGCTACTTGGGAGGCTGGAGTGGGAGGATTAGTTGAGCCCAGGAGTTTGAGGACAGCCTGAAGAACATAACAAGAACTTGGCCCTAAAAAATTAAGAGACAAACAAACAAAAACTAGGCCTCCTACATCTAATGCTTTTTCTCCTCTTTGAAGTCCAAGAAGGCCAAGTACAAAGAGGGTCTGGGACAAGCCAGGAGATAAGAAAAGACTTTGGGATTAGGGTGGATAGGATAACTCCAATTCCAAGATGTTCAGTCAGCAGAGAACATATGCTGGGTTCAGAGTCAGGCTTGGCTCCATGCTGCACCTTGGGACAGAGACTTGTATAGCATGATGACAGCAGCAGAGACAATGTTTACTTCTTTTAGATTCCTTTGCACAATTACTGCCCTTTCTTCAGGAGCTTAACAACCAAGAGCAGGCTCCATTGCACACTTAGCCCTTTAAGAATTTCATCAGTGGATTAGCTGGTCTTGGGTAGAAGATTTAGAAAAGGAGCTGGAGAAGACTAGTACACAGAATAAACAGTAGATTTGGAGACAATATTTTGGGGCAGGCAGTCATGGTGTTTGGTATGTAGTATTCAAACCAAATGATAAATAAGGACTATCTAGGGTAAATTCTCCACATTTTCCACTAGGTCTGGCAAGGATTACACAGTCATTCTAGGTCAAATGAATGATAGAAGTTTCTATACAGCTGAATCCAAAACACAACCCCCTAAATGTTCTTCCTTATTTAACTAGAGGATCTGTCAGTTTTATCTGGGGGATGTTCAGGAAAAGCTGAAGAGAGAATGTATGTTCTTATCTAAGTCTGGAAAGATGACTAATTCACAAGGTACACAAAGTGGGGAAAGAAATTCTGGATAAAAGGATGGAAATGTGGAAGGGTTGGGATGGGGAGGCCAAGGGTCTAGAATAGAGTGTTTTTCAATCTTTTTTATCTCACACCACACTTGAACGTATAGTTACACTTCCATGGCACCCAAATTATGTTCATAAAAAAAGATTGAAAAAAAAAAGAATATACTTGGGTGGTGCCTGTGGCTCAAAGGAGTAGGGCACTGGCCCCATATACCGGAGGTGGTGGGTGCAAACCTGACCCCAGCCAAAATCTGCAATTAAAAAAAAAAAAATATATATATATATATGATATATATATATGTATATATTCTTACTATGCTTTGAACTTCTTTCAAAAATAATTTAATGATCTTTACACATTTTCAAGGCATATTTAAGATCCTCTCACAGCACACCAGGGTGCCACAGCACACTGATTGAAAATCACTGGTCTAGAAGCAGTGTGAGAAGGCAAGAAGGACTGCTGGGTTTAGAGTCTGCAGGGTCCTTTTAGTGAATATTAGGCTGCTAGTGGTGGTAGGCTGCGGGAACGGAGCTGAAGGAGGGGAAGCCCAGACACAGGACTCCCAGGGGGTGGGAAGAGTTCAGGGTCTCCAGTGTTTCCTCCACCCAGTGGGCAGAGTGTTTCTGGGGTAAGATGCTGCCCAGGGAGACAATAGAAGAATCTGTTACAGATGGAAGTCTGGTAGAAGGTACACTTAGAACCCAGTAGCAACTTCTGTGGTTCCCCTCTTTTGGGTGGTTCACTCTACTCAGGTCCCTTCTTCCCCAGCCCCAAACTAAAATTTCTGAAGAGCTTTGCATTTCTCTTTTATTAAAGTACCACTTGGACAGCAAACACAGAACAAATTATAAACCCACACACAGAATAAATTAAGAAGTTAATATGTTAAAGTAGATGTCAGAAGCTGTGCTACCAGGAGGGCCTGTTGGTCCAGTGGCTGAGGAATCACGGGGTGTCAGCAGCCTCAAGAGTCCAGGATAAATCTCCAAGACCTGTAGAGCCAAATGCCCCCACTGAGCACATCTAATGAGGGCCAACGTCCTTCACATAAACACGTGAACACCCACAGATGTACACGTGGGACTGGGGCAGGGGACAGCCTGTTAACAACCAGCTCTGCAACAAGCAGAGTGGACCCCGCTGTGCTCCCCCTGCGGCTTTGGCAGAGGACAAGTTCCTGGTGCTCATCCTTCACCAGCTCCCTGGGGGGCTGTGCCCTATGGCAGTGAGGAAGTGGAAGCCTGTTTCCCAAGGTGAAGAATCAGTTCTGTTATCCCAGATTGTGAGTGTCTCACGCTGGCCTTGCTTTACTGTCTGGCCCACCAAGTCTCGCCTGCCACTCCCAGAAGAATGAGTGAAGAGTTGTGTCCCCAGGGAAGTCCACGAACTTGGAGTTGCAGGAGGTGTAAGTCCTCCATTGGCTGCTGTCCAGCAGTATGGCGCTGAGGGACGTTACTTCCTTCCTCTAAGCCTCATATTCCCCATCTATAAAAACAAGAGTGTCTACTCCACAGGGCTATCATGAGGCATCACTGAAATTTGTCCAGTACAGTGCTAGACTTTCCTCATTTCTTCCTTCTGATTTCCTCATCCGGCTTCCAGGTTTGTGTGTTATTGGTAGTCATGTAATCCCAGTGGCACCAAAACCTCCCCTGCCCCAATGGAGAGTGCTGGTATGTGCTTCCTCTCAGTGTAAAATTGCACCAGTGGGAGAGTCAAAGGGATGGGCCATTGGAGCAAGGGACAGTCTGGGTCTCAGGCACATTCTGAACCCAGGAGAAAGATCTGGGTAGCCTCTGGGTGTGTGGAGATCTGGCTGTCTCAAGGACAATACTAAGGTGACATAATAGTGGAAAGATGTGAACAAGAAACAGTAGTGTAGATGTGGCTCTGAGTTCAGTCGGTCCAGAAACCGGAATCTCAGGGTGGTGCTGTTCACAGCCTTTGGCAGAAACAAAACTACCACCTTCCTGGCAGGTCTGTCCACCTAAAGGCCCGTTGGACCCCATGGTGCAAGTTCTGCAGAAATTTCCTATCCATTTCTCTGCCTGTCTGTCCATTCAGCCGTCCACCTGCTATGTATCACATATTACTAGTTCTGTAGAATGCAGGCTGACCCAGACAGAAACCCTATGTGCTCATTTAGCTCCTTTCATCTAAGGAGTCAGTATCTTTTATGGTCACTCAGCTGGAGTCTTTTACAGTGATGTTGTGAGGTAGTAAGAAGACAGGCAATACCCTTCTTTTTATAGATCAAGAAGTGCTCACAGTAACACGGTGAGCAAGCTGGAGCATAGCCGAAACACGTTAAGGGCTGGTTGAATGCGGGGCACTGGTCTGTTCCCCAAAGACCAGAAATCGGCTCTCTGCCTGAGGGCCTTCGTATGGCTTCTCATGGACTCACCTGTAGGTCCAGACCAGCTCTGCTGCTGTTCACACCAGTGTGGGTTTCAAGTCATCTTTGAAGTTCACTATGGGCTTGGAGCGGGCCCACAGCTTTTCCCAGGAAGCCACCCCCCTGGCAGGCTCAGGGTCAGTGTCTGATGTGCCACTGTCACTAGACTCAGAGGAGCTCTGGAAGCAGATTTCACAGTAGGGCCGGTGGCAGTGGCAGAAGAACTCATCTGAGCTGCTGGACTCAGTGTCAAAGTAGTCGTACTGAGAAGACAGGGAGGGACAGCCTGGGGACGCGGGGGGATACAGCTGCCACTGCTCAGGCAAGTCAGGTGAGGGTCTGGGTAGACGTGGGGCAGCAGGACCAGGAGGCTGGTAAGGAAAGGCCGCGTCGCTCCCTGCAGTCCCCTGGGGATCTCTCTGGCTTTGTTTGTTCTCCTCTAGGGTGCTCGGCCTGCCTTGAAGATCTGGAAGGAGAGGAGGCTTCCTGGAAGAAGGTCGTGGTCCCCTGGAATCAGCAGTTTGGGGGGCCAGGCTAGGGCTGTCTGCATTCTGCACATTCAGCCCACAGTGTGCCCCAGGAAAAGCCCTATTTGGTCTGTATGAGGGTACAGAGCCAGGAAGGCGCGAGCAAGCACGCTGAGCTGCCCGCCTTCTCCTAACCAGGTATGGGCTGAAGCCCAGCTCCTTGGAGACGGGCATCTTCTGGGGGCCTAAGGCAGCACTGGTCTTCCATAGCTGCTGGGGCCGAGCTGGGGAGGAGGACAGTGGAGCCTCAGGGCCTAGGCCCAGATCTTGTAAGACTTCCTGAAGTTTCTCCCTGATCACTGAATTGACCCTTGACAGCTGCTCTGGGGGTGCCTCTGAGTTCTCCAGCTGCCTCAGTGTCTGGGCATCAGTGCCTCCTCTAGCTGGTAGGAGGCTGTGGCTGGGGACCATCGATACCTGCTCTCCTCCTTCTGTGTTCTTGGTTTGCTCAGCCTGTGCCTTCTGACTGTAACATGAGTCTAAATGATCAGAAAAGCGTTTCAGGTCAGACTTCTTCTGCTGCCCTGGGGAGGGGCTGGTGTCCTTCTCAGGCCTCTCAGGGCTTAGTGCACCTAAGGGGGGCACTGAACTATGCTGGGTGTCCTGGGCAGCCATACTGGTATCATTCTGAGAGCCAGAGAGGCCTTCCAAAGGCCGCCGGGCCGAGGCTGTGGTCTGGACGTCCTTGCTCTGGGAGGAGGCAGGCGGGACAGCCCACTCTGGGAGGTCATAGGTGCACTCAGCTGACATCAGCCTCACTAGTTTCTCTTTGGCATTATTTACTTGTTCCTGCAGGCTTTCAATCACAGCATTTTTCTGTAAAATAAAAGGAAAAACATCAACAAAAGTTGTGGCTGAGGGTCTCATGCTGCCTCCCAGGGTGGAAAAACTGTGGCTTCAGAAGATCTTGGTTTAAATTCCGGTTTGTCCAAGGGATTTATTGCCTGGTGGCCTCCCCTGATGAAGAGCTTCCTCCTTGAGGTGAAATGAGTTGATATGCACAATAACTGGCAGTGATGCAGCTCAATAAATAGCCACAAGTTTTCATTGTTGTCATCTCCCCCATACATCCCCAGGTTGTGTGGCATTGTTTCAGGAGGGAGGAGTCTCAGCTGCTTAGGTGCGTCCCCTGACCCTACCCCAGAAATGAGAGGGTCAGGTCATTCTGCAGGACACCAGCCTGAGTGATGTTTGGGATGGTCCGACTCTGGGCTTATCACACTTTTGCAAAACACAAATAAATCTGAAATACATCTGCAGGGGATGAACAAATGAGGAAACAAGTATTTTGCCTCTTGCTAAACAGTCTGGAAGATAGAAAGAACAAGGAGAAGGGTGGAGGTTCCTGGGGAAAATAAAAAAGACTGGAGCTAGCAGGGGCCAAAGAGAATCTCAGGTTAAGTGTCATCACTTCCTTAGGCTGGGTGAGAAGCCAGAGCTAATCCGTGGTGGCACCAGTTTCTGGCATCTCCTAAAGAAGCGAATACATCAGAACTATCAGAGAAGCTTTAAAAAAACAAAAAAAGGATTGTTGGGCCCAAGTCCCCGATGGCTTGATTCAACAGACCTAGAATGGAGTCCAGGAGATGAAGGAGGCTGGGGCAGCTCTGCTATCGAGCTGCTTACTTGTTACACAGATGTAGCTGACCAACAGATTGTGCCCAGGAAGGCTGGCAGACGACAGCTACAGAGATGCATGTGAACCCAACTGCAAGATTCTGGGGCACTGAGTAGAAGGAGTGTCGGCAGTGGATGTGTAGGGAATGACTAAACCCTGGACATCTTTCCTGGATGCAGCAGCTTGTGTCTCTTTGGAAGTTTCTTCTGCTCAGAAGCAGAGAAGCAGGGATGAGATTTTCATGGAGGAACAGCTGGGCTCGGGCAGATGACATGGTGTTAAGAGTTTGGGGAAGGTAAAAACATAAGTCTTATGGTCAAGGAAGTGTGTATCAGCATAACAAAATGGTGCCTTTTGCTGCCATCACCTTTAGAAGCTGAGGAGGGGCATTTGGACATACATGAACTGTGCCCTAGAAACAAAAGAAGGTTCCCTTTTTAGGTTAAGCAATACAAGCTGCCTATGGACTGAACCAAGTTTACATGAGAGAGCTGCCTAGAAATGATCTTCTAAGGCAGCAGTCCTCAACCTTTTTGGCACTAGGGACGAGTTTCACAGAAGATAATTCTTCCATGGACTGGATGTGGGGGTATGGTTTCAGGATGATTCATTCAAATGTATCACATTTATTGTGTACTTTCTTTCTTTTTTCTTTTTCTTTCCTTGTTTCTTTTACTTTTTATTTCTTTGCTTTGTTGTTGTTGTTGAGACAGAGTTCCATTCTGTGCCCTGAGCAGAGTGCAATGGCGTTATAGCTCAGGGGGCAACCTCAGACTCTGGCTGTGGGCATCCTGCTGCCTCAGCCTCTGGAAGCTTCTGGGATTACAGGCATTCACCACAGAGCTGGCTAGGTTTTTCATTTTTTTATGAGTCAGGGTCTCACTCCTGCTCAGACAAGTCTTAAACTCCTGAGCTCAAGCAATTCTCCCTCCTCAGCCTCCCACAGTGCTGGGATTATAGGCATGAGCCACCATACCTGGCTGTAATTTATTTCTGTCATTATTACATTGTAATATATAATGAAATAATTATACAACTCACCATAATGCAGAATCAGTGAGTGATGGGAACAGCTGTAAATACAGATGAAGCTTTGCTTCTCTCCCACTGCTATGTGCAGCCCAGTTCTTAACAGGCCACACGTGGAACTCTATCAGTCCACGGCCCCGGGGGTTGGGGACTGCAGCTTTAAGGGAACATAACTTAAGTAAAATAGTCCAATATTCTGACTAGTAACACCCCAGGCAGCCCCAATGCTCCCCATGTATGAGCAGGAAGGGGATTTTTCTAATAGTAAGCAGTTTCAGTTTCACCCTGGTTTAGCTACTTCTTTTACCATCAGGAGGGAGTTGAGGACCAGTGAGTGGCTGATGAATAAAGCAGAAGGGACTTTCAGCTAAGCACCTACAGAGTGATAAAGTCTGGGTATTGCTGGTTAAGTGCAGATGATTCAAGGACTCACTAGGAGCGGTGTGGATGAGTAACAGGGGACACTCGGCCTGTTCATGGTATCTAGCCTGTGCCAGTTCTCTCTGAGGATCTCACAGGGTGAGTGTGATGGCTGCACAGGAAGAGCCCCAATTGCCTCCTCTCCCCGTCCCTCCTCCTGTAGCCCACCTTGCACGTTCTCATGCTGCCTTCCTCAGGCCTCTGTTGCCTCATGGAGTTAGGAAGAAGCTGATGACAAACACTCCAGTGGGCAAAATCTGAGTGCTGCCTTTTTGTGCTTTATCCACAAAGTCTTTTGAGTACAGAAAAACAGAATAAACACTGAGTTGGGAAGAATAATGTTCTCCCAGCAAACCAAACATCTGAAGCTGGCTGCTGACATATTTAGAAATGTCAACCTAAACAGTAAATTCCCCTTCTTCCAGAAAAGGAAGTGGGACTGTTTTCACCCTGGCTGCATACTTATTAGAGGCGTGGTCTGAGGTGCCGCCATTGTGAGACCAAAATCTGACCACAGTGGCAGTCACATTTCAATGAGCTTATTAATTATTACTCTTGGCACATTGGGGGAAGCAAAATGACTACTGGTGTGTTTCATAGGGTGCAGGCCATGAGGAGAAATGGAATCAACCTCTTGTTTCTATGGCTCAAGCAAGAAAAGTAATAAGTAGGTTTTCTTGGTGGCAGAATGTAGAAGGCTCTATCTACTGGTCTTCATTCAGATAGGGAAGTCACTCTAAACAGCATCTGGTGGACCCCTGGCCATAGGGGCAAGAGAGATAAGAATGCAAAGATGGACGCTGAGACCATGGTAAAGTAAAGGGAGGCACCAGAGCGGCAGAGGGCCCTTCATTGGGCCCTCAAACCATGAGCCGCCCCAGGGGCATATATTGAGGCAGGAGAGAGATTTATGTTTACCTAGTGGGCAGCACCAGAGCTGGGGACGAGACTACTGGGTTCTGTCTAGGCCTGCCATGGGGCCCTAGGGCCAGCTGCTGGTTTTCAGGCCAGTTCCGGGGAAGGGCTTGCAGGTGTAGTGTGTACTGGGTGTAGTGTGTCAGCTTTTCCTGCCTATGTGGAGGGCCTTTCCTCTGCAGACTCAGGGCATCCTTTTGAATGGAGCAGATTAAGTCCCTGAGTGGGAAACAGGGCAGCATGGCAGGAGTACAAATAGCATGTTGCACATTACCATGAGGCTAAAGAGTCGGTCCACTTGGCTGTTCCAACATTAACTGATGGTGAATGAAAACCGTCCTGGCTGTTTCAGCCAAGTTTCTGGCCTCCTGTTTAGCTGGGGGGAAAAATGCTTCTTTGATACTTCACAGAATATCAAAGGCAATGCTACTCACTTTCCAGGTGGGAAGAAATCTGGCTTTGAAATAATATCATGAATACTTCATAAATAATAAAGAGATGAGAGGTATTTCTCTGGTGGACAAAAGAGGGTACTGTGTGGGAGACCAGAGGATGCTGGGTGCCTGGGCAGACTAGACCCTTTCATCTGTTGTGTTTTGTAGGTCCCCATCAAACCGTCTTCTCACCAGGGACTGTTACCTCCCAGGTGGCAGTCCAATTACACAAAGGCCCAATTTCCCAAATAGCACCTACTTCGATGTGTTCTGAACTGAATAAAATATGGAATATAATTCAATTAGTGTCAAAATACTGACTAATTCCTCTGGGCCCTGTGCCTTCTTCCTGAGTCAACGCAGCCTTCAAGCTTTTCCACGTGCTTTCTTCAAGCACTCACAACACTGCCCAAGTCTGGGACAGCAGCCAACTCTGGCTCAAGCACAGAAGAAAGAAGAGCTGGGAGCTGCCTGGTTCCCCCTTGGTGCTATAATAACATTCAGAAGCCCCTTTTTAGTCCCCTTCCCCATGTCTGGACTCTCTGGGCTGATTGAGATCCCTAGTCAGTACCTGGAAAAGAGAGTCAGGGCCCCATAAGATCCT
Organism: Otolemur garnettii; assembly: GCF_000181295.1. Lineage (NCBI taxonomy): Eukaryota > Metazoa > Chordata > Mammalia > Primates > Galagidae > Otolemur > Otolemur garnettii. Next base: position 5,450,112 of record NW_003852484.1, on the reverse strand, counting down.
GGACACGATGGCACCACTCTGTGTGAAAAGAGTATCACACAGAAGCCAGTGTCCATCACAGCTCAGGGCCTTTACATTGCTGTTCCCTCTGCTTGGAGGGCTTTTCCCTGTACTCTTTGCCTGACCACTATGTACTGTTACCTTCAGCCCTTAGCTCAGAGAATCTTTTTGACCAGATTCCCTTGCCCTTACTACCCTATTATTCTGTCTTACCACTCTGAGTTTTTCCTTCATAATTCTTATCACAATTTATATGTTGTTTCCTCAGTTGTGAACTTCATGAGAGTGGGAACTATGTTTTTGCCCATCTGCACTTAGCACAATGGCTGGCACAATGCTGATGAGTGACTTGATATACCTCTGTTCATTGAATGAATGAAGCAGATGTGGGTCACGGGGAAATGCTGAAGTTTTGCTTGCTGTTCAGAGAAGTGGGAGAATGGGAGGAAAAAAGAATAGTAGCAGCGAGAGCATCTGGGGGCCACTGCCGCATAACCAGAATTCTTTGCAGGAGATCCCCCAGGCAGGGGTGCAGCTTACTTCCGTGAGGAGCCTCTCCATGGAACTTTTCTCTCCTCTTGGGCGGCAGTTCTGTTCCTCACCATACTGGGTTGGAAAGCTTCTGCTGGGAGTGCTGAAATATTTGGCCATGCATCTGATTGTTTGGTTTTCCTCTTCAAATGCCTTCCATTGCTTCAGCTGTTAGATAAAAGAACACATGTTACTTATTTAATTACATACCAAGAAGCACATTCTCTCTCTCTCTCACAAACACCAAAAGACGGTGCTGCCACGGATACACACGGGGACCAGCTTGTCTCTCCTCTGGAGAGCTCATAGACATTAATAACAGAATGTACAGAGAATATTAAGGTTAGAGAGTTTTAAAAATGCCAAAAGATGACAGATGAAGTAGAACAACCTTGGCCAATATGCCACCCCATTGCCAAACGGATCAAAGACAACCAGAGTTGAAGTACACTTCCAGAGCCACATTCTAAAGCCAGTGCTTAGGAATTATCATAAGCAATCTATACATTGAATGCTTCAAATGAAATTATTTCTAGTGGCTCGGCGCCTGTGGCTCAAGTGGCTAAGGCGCCAGCCACATACACCTAAGGTGGTGGGTTCGAATCCAGCCTGGGCCTGCCAAACAACAATGATGGCTGCAACCAAAAATAGCTGGGCGTTGTGGTGGGTGCCTGTGGTCCCAGCTACTTGGGAAGCTGAGGCAGGAGACTCGCTTGAGCCCAGGAGTTGGAGGTTGCTGTGAGCTGTGATGCCACAGCACTCTACCCAGGGGGACAGCTTGAGGCTCTGTCTCAAAAAAAAAAACAAAAAAAAGAAGAAGAAAAAGAAAACATTTCTAGTTGTACACAGCTATTCTTAATTGTTTCTCATTTATTCACTAATGGTGTACTTGCTTCTATTGAAAACCCAGTTTCTTGCTGGTGGACTTCACAATCCAAGTCAATTATTAAGGCTCAAACAGAGAGCCACAATGTTAATAAACATGATAGAACAGCGGTTCTCAACCCACAGGACTGTATTAAAGGGTCGTGGCATTAGGAAGGTTGAGAAACACTGTGATAGAACATTAGGTCTGAGATCTGGACAAATGAGAAAAGATTCTAAACGAGTTGGACTGTCAAAGCCAGAGTTATCAGCAGAACCCCTGCTGTAACCAGGACACTGGGCCCCTCCACAAGTGCTCACGCAGTTGATGGAGAGAGAGACTGTGAACTGTGGGGGTCCTAGGGAAGATTCTTCAGGAGAAACTGCTCTTGGAAACAATCTGTGCAAACATAGGCTGCTTTAGTTTAACAGGGATGGAGCTGACAGGGAATATTCACAAACAGGGGTCTCCCCGAGCCTTTGGGTCACTGTCTCTACCTGGGGAATGCCAGTGATGTGAATGACAGAGGATGCTACCGAGGTGGAGATCTCTCTTTTCCCTTAGGAAATCTTTATAACTAAACGTCCTAGTGATAGATGCTGTGGAGTTTGGCACATTAGTTCTAGAAATGGTGCTGAGGTATCTATGGGTAGCCTCAAAAGGAATGTGGAATTTCCTGGCTTACTCATCAAACATTTATTAAGTTCTGACTATGGAATGTAACTCAGATTTTGCAAATCTCAGATAGAATTCTAAATCCCACCATCAATTTCAATACCACATTCTCACCCAAGTCCTCTTGGGTCCTCTGTTGACTCAGCATGAGTCCATCTTGTCAGGCGCCTGTGTGACCTGTGCAGGGTCAGGCCAGGAATGTCACCTCTCAGATGCCCTTCTCAAAGGCCCCTGTCCCCCTGAGGGATGCCATCAACTCAACATCTGACTCAGGAACCAGCGGAGCCAGCACCACAGTCACTCTCTGGTCTTGGTGGATGGAGTAGACCTCCTAGGATTTCTCTTCTAGCACTGACCCTGGCGGAGTTGCAGTGTTTCTGCTTCTGCTCAGGTCCCTGCCCCCCTTTCCTTAGCAGTACAGCTTCTCCTTTCTTTCCCTTAGCACCCCCAGTCTGAGGCATCTCTGCAGGGCTGCTGGAGGATAGTTCAACACTGGCATAAAGGCACTTCCAGTCTGTTCTCCTTGGTTGGCCAGGTGGAGTCCAGTCAGGTAGGCGGTGACTAAAGCTCCCTCCACTTCCCTTAATTCCTTATTTGTGAAGATGTTGGTCCTCAAGACTTGACCCTTCAGAAGGACAGTCATGTTCTGGCTTTCTCAGCCTCTGAGCTATGTGGATGTGGTAGGCTGAATAACGGCTCCTCGAAGATGTTCTTCACCTTCTAATCCCTGGAACCTGTGAACATCCTACCTTACATAGCAAAAGGAATTTTGCAAATGAGAACAAGTTAAGGATTTGGGGATGGAGAGATTAGTCTGGATTATCTGGGTGGACCCAAAGTAATCACAGAAGGGAGGGAGGAGGGTCAGAGGCAGAGTAGATGTGACAACAAAAACAGGCTATCGAGGGAGATCTGAATGTGCCACACGCTGGCTCAGAAGTTGGAGGGATGGAGAATGAGTCAAAGAAGGCAGGTGGCCTCTAGAAGCTGAAGAAAATAAGGAAACGAATTCTTCCCTGCAGCCTCCAGAAGGAATACAGATCCACTGACATGTTGATAGTTTTAGCCAAAATATATTTCAGATTTCTGTCCTCCAGAATTGTAACTTAATAAATTTCCATTATTTTAAGTCACTAAATCTGTGGTAATTTATTACAACAGCAAAAGGAAACTATTACAATGGGATAAAATGTGGAGTCTTTGACAGGACACACCAGGCCTGTCCTTCTTACCTCTTGTCATTCTCTCCTTATTTCCATTTGTGCTTCAAAAACACCAAAGACTCATTGTGCTTTAAATAAACCCTGTTCTCCCTACACCTCTCTGCCTCTGGTTATGGGGTTCTCCAGTCTGCAATGCCATCCTCTGTTTAATGAACTATTACTATTCCTTCAGGACTGAGCTCAAACACTCCTTTTTCTGAGAAGGAGTCACAGAGTTCCCTGGCAAGCTGGGGAGGGTCTTCCTTAGCCTGGCGTAACAGCCCTTCCTTAAAGCTCTTGACACATGTATTATGATTCATTTCATGTCTGCTCCCTACTAAACCTACAGGTGAGGCCAAGTCTTCAACTGTGTTCCCAGAAGTTACCACCTGGATGGATGGATACATGAACAAATGAAGGAAGGTTTCCTTTAACAAACGCTGGTCTAGTGAGGGTGCTGGGACATAAAGAGGTAACTATAAACCAGAGTACAAAGCCCTAACTTTGTACTCTGGTTTCTGACTCTTCATGGAGGGGAGATGAAACACTTTGGGGCTTAGAGAAAAAATGTCCTACCTCAGGACCTGCCTGCCTCTCCGAGGGAGTGGAGAGAGAGGACGGGTCACATTCCAGTCACAAAAGCAGAGACAGGCTGATTACAGCCAGTGCTTGGCATAAACACTCCTGGCATTTCCTGAGGGCCTGTGCAGAAAGCTTTGGATCCACCTGCCTCTCCAGTAACGTCATCCATTTCACCCAGCTCTCTGGCGCCCCCTGGCTGCCCCTGGTGGGTAATCTGTGCCTTTGCTTTCACAACCCCCTCCCTTCACATCCTGTCTGAAAGCTCAGTGGGAGGAGGAGGGCCCACCTTGCTGCAAACGCCCCTCCCTCCAACCTCCCACCACGCAGCTCCTCTCACGCACTTTCTCAAATTTTGTCAGCTGTCCTGCTCTCTTGGGAAGACACAATGTAAGTCTCTGGGGCGGGGGGGTGGGGGGGGATTTGTTCATTTACCACAGACCTCTGAGAGGAACTGACTAACCTCAGTTATTTTTACATTTTGTAAAAGAATTGACCTCCTAAGCCTAAAATGTAGTAGACTATAAAATATATTTTTTAGTTTCAAATCATGATCAGTTGAGGGAGGGAATAATGAGAAAGAAAATAGAAGAGGAAAGATAAAGGAAGAGAAAGTAAGTTCAAGAAAACTAGGAGGAAAAGGGGAAGAGGGGCCAGGCAGAAGGCAAGAAAAAGGCCCATGTTGTCCCTCCCCCAGCTCCTGACCCCATAGTCGTTCATTTCTACTCCTGTTTCAACAAATCCAGGGCTTGTGGCTTAGCTCAAACCTGGAAGTCACATTTCAAGCTGTACTTTATCCTGCACTTTTGGGTGTAGATCAGAGCAGGATCTACAGAGGAAGCAGAAGTCATGTGGCAGAGGCTTGGGGTACAAGGAGGTGGTAGTGACAGGCGAGGGTGGGCAGAGATGTAAGCAGGGCAACATCATAGGTCACTGATTGAATCTTCAGACAGAGGGCATGTTTGAGACCAGGAAGGCTTCCCTCCAATAGTTCCTTGATGATCACTTGGAATTATTCTGTTCTCTTTCAGAGACTCCTATTATAGCTTTCAATTACATCCCTAGATGCTTTCCTTATTTTTTTTTTTTTTTACCTAATCTCCCATTTCTATCTGTTTTCTTCCTTTTTGTCTCATTAAATGAATTCATGAATTCAATGTTTTGCAAGGTCTAATCGTCTATTCAGTACTTCTTTTGGGGTTTCTTATTTAATACACTATTTCTCATCCTTGTTCAATATTTCATTATCTCAGATTATGTATGTCCTTTCATGATAGTTTGCTTTAGTTGGACAGAGGCGGTATCTTTAGAATTCCATTGCCAAGACAAATCAGGTGTCTTCTAAAAACTTCTGTTGTACTTCAGAGGAAGGCAGCTTCTCCAAATCTTGAGAAATTTGTAGTCTTTTTCTTGTGAGCTGCAGATTTCTTTCATAGCTTCTTTTCCCCCTAAATTTATAGTCTTACATGAGAAGAGCTATATTCTCCTCATGGGTACAAGATGGTTGGTATATATCCAGGTGACACATACATTCAAGGCAGGAAGAATGTAAAAGAGGTTATGTCAACCATGCTCATCATTTTTTTTTTTTTTCTGGAAAGAAGAAGCTTTCTCAGAAGCTTCCCAGAAAAACGCTATTGTTCAAAATAGTAGCACTTTGGCACTGCTAGCTGTCAAGTAGGCTGGCAAAGCAATAGTTTAGTTCTTTCAGTCTCTCTAGTGGAGATAAACATGGAAGAAAAGGGTTGGCAAAGATGTTAACAATCAACGATGTTAGCCTTCAGGCTTTCCCCAAAGTCCCCTGCCCACTTGCTTCCGTCTCCTAGGGAGCAAAAGTCCTTGCTTTTCAGAGACCATTTCTGCTACATTCCAGACAAATAAGCTTCAGCTCTCAGTTCTTTCCTTCATTCCAGTTCTTATAACATTAAGATTTGGCAAACATCCCTCCAGTTTCTGGCACAGAGGCAATATCCGTCCTTGGTTTCCAGTGCTGCTGCAGCAGACTTTTCCATGTTCATTTATTCTGTTCAGTGTTTTAATGAGAATTGAGGAACAGGAAGAAGAGTAAAGGGCCCATGCCTGTGCACGCTATCACACCCCAAAGTACACTCCCCCTTTTGAAAATGCACAGTAACCCTCCACCAGCCAACACTTACATGATCAGTTAGCTCCCTCCTGAGGATGCAGTTCATAGTCACCTGGAAGCTTCACTGGGAATCAGCATGGGGTCTTGAGGAAGAGAAGGGTGAGGGAGGCCTCACAGGGGAAGAAAGGGAGGACTAGGAGGGACACAGGGAGTGTCTAATGCTGAGTTCATTAACTTAGATGTATGTGGTTCCGCAGTCCCTAGGGCACAGCGCGAACATTACTGATCACTTTCCCTTCTGAGCCAGTGGATCTCTTCTTTTCCTCCAACTCTCTTTCTTCTTTTTTGCTGTCTGGCTTTTTCTGCTTCTAGCTTCCTTCCTCATTTGATTTCTTTTCTTTCTTTTTTTTTGAGACTAGGTCTCATTCTATTGCCCAGGCTAGAGTCCTGTGGCATGTTAGCTCACATGACCTCAAACTCCTGGGTTTAAGTGAACCTCCTGCCTCAGCCTCCCAAGTAGCTGAGACTACCAGCACCTGCTATGACAATGCCCAGATAATTTTTTTCTGTTTTTAGTAGTGAGGTGGTCTCATTTTTGCTTACATTGATCTCAAATTCCTAAACTCAAGCAATCCCCCCATTTTGGCTTCCCAGAGTTTTGGGATTACAGGCATGAGCCACTGCTCCCAGTCTGATATTTTTCTTAATCTTCATAATATGAAATATATTTTTATTTAGTTTTTATTTCTCTTTCTTGCAAAAAAAGAGCAACATTTCATAAATAGTCTCCCAATAAGAAGATAGGAAAAGCATTTTAAGTCATAAAGTTCTAAATGGATCTTTCCTTGTAAATCAACAATCCCCAATTGGAAAGACATAAAGGTTTCCAGACGAGTGAAAAAAATAACGTTATTGAAGTGAAGGGGGGATTTGGAATGAGAGCAGTGGACTGGAGGGTGGTTGGAGAAGCAGATCTTTGAGGCAGCCCCCTAAGGAACAGGCACCACAGCTGCGAAGGGTGGAAATGGGGGTTGCCATCACTGCTTGGCCCACTCTGGCCTCCCTTCCTTGCTGACCAGGGAGCAGTGCTGTCTTCCTCCAGGACAGTGAAGAAAGGCAGAGGTGGTCAGCTCACTGGGAATCCTGCCTACCTTCTGACTCTCCAAAAAATGGTATAGAGGGGTTATCAGTAGAGGACAAAGTGGGCAATTTGTTGCATCCAGCGAAAACAATCGAGTGACCAAGAGGACCAGTCCTGCCAGATTTTTCCTGTAGCATACCTGGGGGATGAAGATGAAGCAGTTGATTGTGGTTGTGCAAACAAAGATGCCTCCAGATGTGAGTCCAAAGACCAGGTTGGGCCAAGAGTGCAAGTATCTGGTGACCACAAAAAGCAGCCCAGCAGCCAGTACCAGGAGGTTGACCCCAACCATGATGGTAAAGGACTGATTCACAGGAGGAGAGCTGACGTGGTTAGTGAGGCCAGCCAGGTAGGCGCCACACAGCAGCATCAGACCCTGGGGCAGAGAGGAGAACCAGAGGCTCAAAGGAGTGGAATCACAGGGTAAAGAGCAGTAAGGTGGGAACCCATTTCTTCCTTTGTAAAATTGGGATAATAATACCAATAATACGTCTAAGGTTTCCATGAGAATTTACTAAGGTAACACATAGTAAGATTTGGGACAGCCCCTTATACCCAGTAGGTACTTCATCAATGATATTTTCTTCTCTTTCACTAAGAATTAGTTAATCAGAATCAGCAAGTCACCCACCATATAGGATTCTTCTGCAACAAGGCACAGGAACATCCCGGTGGGTTCAGTCCTACAGAAAGGGCCATTGGGCACTAGGAAGACAGAGAGCCACCTGGAAGCTGAAATTGACCTGGTCTATTTGTCAAGTCACATGCCACAGCAGGGGCGGTGCCCAGAGGAAGGGGCTGTTTTTCCAATTTATCCAAAGGAACCATCTGCTTGCCAAGTCCTGCACCTGCAAGACTGCACTGCCTAGAAGGGATACTGTTTCCTAACTTACACAAAGGGTCTCTATAGGCTCGCTGTGGCTCTGTGCCAGTGAGTGTTTATGGAAGATGAAAAAGACAAGGGCAGGCTGGGACCTACGCAGGACTGTAGGGTAGGCACAGACAGCAAAAGCACCGTCTTTACTTTTCACCCTCTTGGTGAAATTCCGTGCCCCCACCACAAGGAACCCAGGGCCCTATTCTTTCCTCTTTCCTGGGAATATCAACCTGCTCTTAGTGTTCTCATTTGTACTAAGAAGAACATATTTCACAGCCCCTTAAAGTGCTGCCTCTCCCACAGGAGCTGCATTTATATAGAAATCAACGCTTTAATCAATAATACACAATATCTAAGTTCAATGTATGTTCAAAGTCCCATACTAGGTTTAGGGTAGAGAGCAGTGCTATAAAGAATATGTCATGGTTCTGACTTTCAAGGCACCTAGTCTGGCAGGTAGATCTCACATAAGCACACAAATGTTCATGTTTATAACCCAGCATGTGAAGATACCACGGGCAACCAGGTGGGGTGGGAGCCATGGTATTCAGAGGGGAACTAATAAAGAAAGTGAGGTCAGGGGTCAGCAGGACACCTGTTAGTGACCCTGAAATCATATAACCTGGCCAACCCTACCTGCAAAGATAGCACTAAAGATAATTTTTTTGAAAAATGGCTGTGCCAGGAGGGACAAGAATCAACATGTCAGAAATGCCTATAGCTGTCTCTATGTTCCAAATGTGACCCGAAGGCCAAATGTGGCCACCCTGAGAGCTTCAACAACTAGAGGACCCAGAAGTCAGGAGGCCAGTGCGGCCTGACTTTTGGGTGACTGATGCTATCAGGTGGTAATCAGCAGAGTTGGATCATTAGTAATTTAATCTAGGCAAATGAAATTAATTCTATGATTTTGAAATGTTCAAATATGATTCCATTCAAAGATTTTGATTTCATTGAAATTCTTGTTAAAAGAGAAGTAACTATGAATAAAACCTCTATGTATCCACGGCTCATGTTCGAGTGAATCATATCCGATCCTTGCATGTAATTTGCGTTAACTGCTGAGACGTGTGGGTTGGGGGATAGCTACAGGTTCAGGTGTATGTGTGGGTCTTAGAACTTAATGTGGAGATAGGGGTTCTCCTTAGGAGCACCTCACTAGCCAGGAAGCCTTTGGGGTCTGGCTCCTGATGCTCACCACTCTTTTTTTCTTTTTTGTCCTGCAGAGAGATATTATAGTGAAATAAAATGGAAATGGGAGCATAAAAAAGCAATGGAGAAAATAAATCAAGTTGAGTCACAAAGAGTTGCTGTGGGGGACATGCCGGGTTTCTGGGGTGGGGAGGACATGTTCTTTTATAAGAACTCAAAGAGCCAACAGAGGCACTGTATTTTCCAGAACTGTCTGGGGGCAGTGGAAAAAAAGTAGTAATGATATCTGTCATTTATTGAGCTCTTATGTGCCGGGAGTGGCTGAAACCCTTAACATGCATGAACTTTTTAGAACTTTTAGAGAAGCTCAGAAAAGCTGTTATCCTCACGCCCAGTTTACAACATGGGAACTGAGACTCAATGAGGTTTTTTCAGTGAGGCTCAGTTCAGCTAGGAAAGGGCAGAGTCAGAATCCAAACCCTGGTCTGTCACATTCTGAAGCTAATTTTCTTAACCATTAGCAAGATACTAGTGATCAAGAGCCGTTCGCTTCCTAGCCTTTTCTCTTAAACATTTCCATCAGAGTGACTTATGCCCATAGTTATAAAGCAACATTTTCTGGCCCTAGCCTTTCCCAGGCTGCTCCTCTGAAGGAACCATTTCTTAGACTTTCCTGATGGAGGAATGAGTAAAGTTCCTATCTGGTGCGGTGGCTCAAGCCTATAATCCTAGCATTCTGGGAGGCCAAGGTGAGAGGACTGCCTGAAGTTAGGAGTTCAAGACCAGCCTGAGCAAGAGCAAGACTTCCAACTCTACTACAAACAGAAAAATTAGCCAGGCATTTTGGCAGGCACCTGTAGTCCCAGCTACTGTGGAGGCTGAGGCAAGAGAATTGCTCAAGCCCAAGAGTTTAAAGTTGCTGTGAACTGGGCTGACACCATGGCACCTTGGCCTGGGCAACAGAGTGAGACTCTGTCTTAAAAAAAAAAAAAGCCTCCTCTTTGCCATCAATCAATCTACAAGGTCTCCCTACTCTGATACTCAACAAGCAGCCTCCTCCCATGTAGGGTGTGCCATGTTCATTGAAATGGGTCTATCCTATACCCCTCAGAGCCAGTCCTCTAGGCTAAAAACTAACTGTCTTCTTCTGAGAGCCTCCATTAGGGTCTCAGGAAGGTATCTTATACTCTGTGGAAACAATACCCTACTTCTGCTTATCTAACAGAGACAAATGAGTCTAATGATGGGAGACTAGGGTAGTATTAGAGACACTTTGAGACAGTGGGAACACCTCAAAGGATGCCATGAATATTGTCATCTGTCTCAGAGTCAGCCCTGCTTTCCACCAGAGCAAGAGTGAGGTGGATGAAAAGAAAAGTAGAAGGACACCTTGACCCACATCTTGAAGAAACACAGAAAAGTATAATAAGGGGCACTTAGGAGAAGAAATTGAGTTGGGTCAAATGTCTCCTCAGAACTCCCCTTGCAGGAGAGCTGTGAAGAAAACTGGCACCGCTAAACCAATTAAAAAACCAGACTAAGAAACAAGAGAAACAGTGTGATGTGGGGAGGACTAAACTAGGGAATCTAAAGAGTTCAAAAAGTGACTCCCCCCTCACAGTTCAAGATTCTTTGCAAACATCATCTCGTTAATTCCTGTGGTTCTCTCTTCATATCCATTTTGTTGGTGACAGACTGCATTCCGGGGAGATGTGGTTACCAACCTTGCAACCCCAAACAAGAGCAATCCAGACATCCGAGTACCGGGAAGCACAGAATTGAGTGCTGGTCAAAGAGCAGGACACATCTCTCCCTGTCACCTAGGAGGGACACAGAGTCAGGACTCACAATTACCAGGAACACACAGATCTCTGTGAACATTCTAGAGCATGAGCTCCTCTACAGCCCACGATTTTCCCCTCAGTATGTAAAAACTGTAAATGTAAGTGACTCTGTTAGAACGTAGATGAGAGTGAGTCTGCGTTGGAGCAGACTTATCCTAGTGGCAGCAGGACTTATCCTCAGTGGTGTGCTTTGCTACCACAGTGGAGCTGTGCCTCAGCAAATCATGGACCTGCTGTTTTCAAATAGTTGAACATTTAACATTATACTGCATCGTCATGATTCCTCACCTTCTTGTGAGACTGGAGACATGTAATACTTTCTATTAAATGAGCAGTAGGTACTGGGGATACTTAAGTGCCTTACCTGCATTGTTTCACTTAATCTTCACCACAGCCTTGTGAAGTAGATAGTAATAATATCTCCATTTTACATATGAGGAAATAGAGACTTGGAGAAGTTAAATAACTTTCCCAGTATCACATGGCTGGTGAACTTGGCAGAGATGGAATTTGAACCAGGGCTGACCAGCTCCAAACACCACCTCCAAAGACTACCTTGACCTCTTGGCAATAAGGGGTACATCATGGCTGGGGCTCATGGCAGGAATTTCTCCTCACTGATAACGTGGAAGCAGCAACAACTGCGAGATCCTGGGTGCTGCTGACATCTCAGCAGACACCCATAAAGAGACACTGGCACAAGAGAGGTAGTGTGTGCAGCAGCACACCTTGCAGGCCCAGGCAAGGCACTCATGGCAGCCCCAGCTGCTGACTCTCCTTTCTCTAGATGGCTTTATCTTCTTGTTGCAAGGATGACCCCTGTGTATCCACGGAGGCCAGCCTGGTCCATGAATTAGATTCTGTAAGGATTTGGACCCTCACCATCATGCTGACACTGAGGATCTGGAGGCACTGGATAGGGTCAGTCAGTACCCAGGTCACGAGCAGGATCACATCAGCTATCACCAGGCCTGCCACCAGCCCCAGCAATTGCAGGTCTTTGATAATCTGAAAAAGAGTAAAGGTCAAAACTTCCCCTTGTTTGCTGGCTATATGATGTAGGGGCTAGAGCTTATATGCTCTGAGTTATAGACTCCAAAGGTGAGCCCTATTAAGGAGATTCAAATCCAGCCATCAAAAAGGAAATAGAGGCTGGCGTGGTGGCTTATGCCTGAAATCTTAGCACTTGGGAGGCTAAGGAGGGTGGACTTCCTGAGCTCACAGGTTCAAGACCAGCCTGAGCCAAAGAGAAATCCCATCTTGAAAAAAATAGCTGGGCGTTCTGGTGGGTGCCTGTAGTCCCAGCTACTTGGGAGGCTGAGGTAAGCAGATCATTTGAACCCAAGGGTTTGAGGTTGCTGTGAGCTAGGACACCACGGCATTCTACCAGGGATGATCAAGTGAGACTCCGTCCCCCCCAAAAAGGATATAGACACCAAATATTTGCAATGACTGCTATGTTTATATCATCACTACCATTAAGCATTTCCACTTGTTTAACTCCACATATCCTACCTTTTTCAATAAAGGATTTGAGGGGTCTTATAAAATAAATACACTATTATAAAGATACCTACAAATAATATACCTTTATACCTATAAATAATAATAATAAGTATGGAACCCATGGACAGATGATATAGAAGTTTTCACATTAAACTATTAATAACTATTAACTCAGAGAGTAGCATTCAGAGATTAGCATTATCTTTGTACACACTTGAACTACGGATGTCCCTTGACTTACAAACTCATTGTAAATTGAAAATATTGTAAGCCTAAAATGAATTTAATACACCTAACCTACCAAATATCCTAGCTTAACCTAGTCTACCTTAAATGTGCTCAGAACACTTATATTAGCCAACAAGTGGGCAAAATTATCTAACACAAATCCTAATTTATAATAAAGTATCAAATATCTCATCCAATTTATTAAATACTGTACTGAAAGTGAAAAACAGAATGGTTTTCTGGGTACTTGTAGTATGATTTCTACTAAATACATGTACATACACTACATTTGCACCATTGTAAAGTTAAAAAAATTTAAATTAAACCGTTGTAAGTTGGAGACCATCTGTATTTGACTTAATATGAAGAGAATGTGTTACTTTTGTGACTACGAAAATAAAATTAAGAAAAAATATATACTGTGCTAGCATTAAAACTTGGAAGTTACCAATAAAGATTAAATAAGGGAAGTTATGATAAAGGCTCAAATAAGGAGTGTGTACAGCATTCATTAATTGGGGCAGAAGTGTGGATCTGAGCTTTTGACAGCCAGTAAAAGAAAGAAGCACAACCAGTTACAGGATTTAAGGTGTTTGTAAGATAAAAACAAATCAGTGGTTTACTCAAACTATACAAAGCCAGTGATAAAGAGAAAATCTTGAAAGCAAACAGTGAAGGGACACATTATATGCAGAGGAACAGAGATAAGAAAGACATCAGACTTTTCATCAGAAACAAGGCCAACTGAGAAGACAGTGCAGGAACATCTTCCAAGTACTGAAAGAAAAATAGGAAACCCCAATCTAGAATTCTATACCCGGCAATATGTCTTTCAGAAACAAAGGTAAAGCAAAGATTTTTTTCAGATAATCAAAAGGTGAAAGCTAAAAGAATTCGGCCTTACCACACCCACACTAGAATGTCAGATATTCTTTAGGAAAAAAGTAAATGATATCAGATAAAATTCTGGATCTATACAGAAAAGTAAGAGCACTGGAAATGGTAACTACATGGAAAACAAATGATAAATTTTCATTATTTAAATATCTCTAAAAAATAATTGATTGTTCAAAAAAATTGTATGAGTCTTATAACATATTTAAAATTAAAGATAATGCCACAAAGATTGGGCTGGGGAGAAACAAAAACATGCTATTTTAAGACACATATACATGAATGCCAATTATACAATTATATACAAACTCTTCCAGAAATTTAAGAGTAAGGAATACTTCATAACTCATTCTATAAAGCCAGCATTCTCTTGGTAACAAAACTAGGAAAAGATACTAGAAGAAAAGAAAACTGTAGTGCCTATTTATTAAGAACATAAGTAGGGGGATTCTGGGAAGATGGCCAACTGGTAGCAACCCTGGTCAGAGGCTCCTGAACAAAGGAAGAAAAACTGGTTGGAATCAGAATCTATGAAGTCAAAGACGGGGAGCTGAGCCCAGAAAGAAGTTCGGCAAGCTATAAATCCAAGGAAGATCATTTAAGAACATAAAATACAGGTACAAAGCGGGCCCCAGAACTGCTTACTAGACCCACCCCCTCCCGCGGGTGGCGGGTGGCCGCAGAGAAGCCCCCAGTGCCGGGCAGCCACAGAAGTACTTGCTAGACCTTAGCGCAGCCCTGCCGGGGGCTGCGGATGACTCCCCCACTCCAGGAGGGCCTAGAACTGCTTGCTAAAACTGCGCACCCCATGGGCGGCAGAGAAGAACCCCGTCCCAGGGCTCTGGGCAGGTCCAGAACTGATTGCTAGAGC
>NW_003852484.1:5403173-5425769 GCF_000181295.1 Otolemur garnettii | reverse complement strand
AAAAAAAAAAAAAGAAAAAAAAAAGAACATAAGTATACAAATTTCAAGTAAAAATTTTACAAAAATGAATACAAGAATACATGAATAGGATAAATACATCACGACCAAGTAGAGTTTATTCTAGGAATGCAAAGTTGGTTTGATATCCTAAAATCATTTAACATACTTTGCCATGTCAATAAACTAAAAGAGAAAAACCATATGATTATCTCAATAAACAGCATTTGACAAAACCCAACATTAATTCTTGATGAAAAACTCTAAGCAAAATAGAAAACTAACACTACTTCTATTCATGATTATACCATTATTTCTACCTAGCACCATTAGACAAGAAAATGGAAAGAAACTATCTTTATTCACAGATTATGTGATCATATGAAAATCTGATTAAATCTACAAAATAGCTACTATAACTAATATGTAGTTTAGCAAGGTTGCAGCATAGAAGACCAGCATACAAAAATCAATTACATTTCTATATATTAGCAACACACAATTGGAAAATGAAATTTAAAAAATAACATGTTCACTAGCATAAAATACAAAATACTTAGATATAAGTATAAATATAAATATAAATTTGATAAAAGATATGAAAGACTAATATTGAAAAGTACAAAAAAAATGCTGAGAGAAATTAAATAAAACCAATATAAATATGTTTATGGGTCAAAAGACAGAACATTGGTAAGAAGTTAATTTAGCACAATTTGATACACAGATTCAACACAATCCCAAAAGAGTTTTTGTAGAAATTAGAAAACTGATTTTAAAAATCACATGGAAACTCAAAGGACCTAAATTGCCAAACAACATTGAAAGAGAAGAAGAAAGCTAGAGAATACACATTGATTTCAAGATGTAATAAAAAGCTACAGTAGTCAAGCTAACATGATATTGGTGTCAAGATAGACAAACACATCAGTAAGACAGTAACCAGTATTGCTGGTTATAGAATTCTAGATTGGGGTTTCTTATTTTTCTTTCAGTACTTGGAAGATGTTCCTGCATTGTCTTCTCAGTTGGCCTTGTTTCTGATGAAAAGTCTGAGAAGTCTTTCTTATCAGTAAGATAGAGTGGAGAATTCAGAAAGAGATTCACACATCTATGGACGACTAATTTTCAACATAGATACAAAGGTAATTCAGTGAGCAAAGGACAGTATTTTCGACAAATAATACTGTAACAATCAAATGCCCATTTGTTAAAAAAATGCAATCAATGCATTCCACCATATTCTAAAATTAATTCAAAATTGATCATAGGCTTAAATGTGTAAACTAAAACTCTAAATTTTTAGAAGTTAACACAGGATTTCCTGTGGGGATATAAAGATTGGACAGGAGAGGGACCTGAGGAAACTTTGGGGGATAGTGTGTACGTTCTTCACACACCACATTTCATGGGTGTGTATGCATGCCAAAATTTACTAAATCATATACTTTAATATTAATTTCAAAAATATAATAATAACAAAGAATCATGATTCATAACAGAACAAATTGGTAAATTAGACTTCATCAAAATTAGAAATGTCTTCTTTCTGAAAGATACTTAAGCAAATGAAAAGAAAAGATAAACTGGAAAAAAATCTTTGAAAATCATATATCTGATAAAGGGCTCATGTCCAAAATGTTAAACAAAATCTCTGGACACTCAATAATAAAAAAATAAAAATCCAATTTTAAAAAGATGGGTGAAAGATTTGAGCGGTCACTTCATCAGAGAAAACATATGGATTAGCAAATAAGCATGAGAAAAGATGCTTAACATTGCATTAGGGAAGCACCAGTTAAAACCACAAGGGATACATACTACTTCACGTAATACTAGACTTGGTAAAGTGCAAAAGACTGACCAAATCAAATGCTGGCAAAGATGTGCAGGAAATGAATCCTCATACACTGGTAGTGGGAATGTAGGGTGGTACAACCACTTTGGAAAGCAGTTAGGCAGGTTCTTAAAAAGTTAAGTATATACTTACCATATGGTCCCACCATTGTACTCTTAGGTTTTTATCCAGGAGAAATGAGAGCACAAGTCTATACAAAGACTTGTACATGAATGTTCACAGAAACTTTATTTTTAATAGCCTCAAACTGGAAACAACCTAAACATCCATCAACAGGTTGAACAGACAAGCAAATGTACATGCACACCCTGGGGTACTACTCAGCACTAGCAAAAAAAGAACTACTGGTGCACACAGCAAGGAAGAAGAATTATAATATTCATAAAATAATTCAGTGAGTAAAATAAGTCAGACCAAAAAAAGAGTACACACTGTATTATTCCATTTACGTAAATTACATGAATTCTGGAAAATACAAACTAATGTATAGTGACAAAAAGCAAATCACTGATTTCCTGAGGACAGGAATGGGGATATAAAGATTGGACTGAAGAGGAAGATAACAGAGGGACCCGAGGGAGCTTTGGGGGATGGCGTGTATGTTCTTCACACACCGCGTTTCATGGGTGTGTAGGCATGCCAAAATTTATTAAATCATAGACTTTAAATATGTACAGTTCACCACGTCAATTATATCTCAAAAACAGTTATTTTTAAAAAATGAATCAGTGTTCTAGTCTAGAGGGATGGATAAATTTTTTTGTCCTTTTACACAATCATCTTCATATGTACAGTTACTCAGCTGAGCTTTGGGTAATTATTTCCCATGATTCAATAACATTTGGTAAAAAAAACCAATCCCATAATTCCAGAGAAACACCAACTGATTGATAGATTAGGTCTGGGCCCGCAGCCAAAGATGCTGATGGTCAGGCATGGAGGTTTGGTCAGTCTTATAAGGGAACCTGATAAAATGAGGGAATGTAGCTAAATTGATGCCTGATATCAGATACATGTAGGTGATCTGGTGGCCAAAGAAGTTCTAGGGCTGATTCTATAATATCTGCTAAATGAGTGTGCTCTTCCTTGCTCACTGCTCTAGGCATACCCTTCTCAGTACAGAGAACTTCCTTCTTCAGACAAAAGAATTGGGTTCCAGGGAGGGAAATAACTCTGCTTACTTGCTATAGCTTCTCTGTGATCACTTTCCCTCTCTCCACTTCCAGCTTACCACTGTGCCAAGCAAGTCTCTCTGGTCATCTTGTTCCCCCTCACCCCAGCACCAGGTATTGACCAGCTCACTTACCCATATACACAAGGCCCAGGTTCAAAGACCTGTCCTCCAACAGTGCTGACCCTCAGCCCTCCAGGCCTGTGGCTTTATGAGGCCACCCAACTCTAAGCATTCAAGTGACAAATAAGAACTTCAGATGTCCTAAAAGGAGCAGGACCCAGAAATCCACACAAACTTCTCTAGCTTTTAATCAATAGTGGAGAGGCCATCTGCAGCCAAGCATTGTGTACTTGCCATCTACTCACCACTCTCTTGTCCGGGACCCTCTGGGTAAACACCTTGTAGAGTCGCCAGCTCTTCCCCAGAATGGGGCCAAACACAAGGGAGGTCCCAATGCATAGCATGGACAGTCTTATCTACAGGTGAAGGGGACAGAAGCAAGAGTCACAAGAGAGGAAGCTTTGTTGGTTCCCCACACACTGTATTCTGCAAAGCCTCAGTCCCACAAGAAGGCATGGGGGAAGGTTGGCCTTTCTAAGGGTTCCAGGGATTGCTTCTAAAAGTCCCCTTACAAAAGATGAAGGTAACCCCTACCCACAGGAGCAGCTGGCTTAATTATAACTTCAATGAGACACTTTACAAAAAATCATCAAAACTTTAATACTACATTCAAAACTAAATTTGAAAACTTTACCTACCTGAATGAGAGTTTCCATTGAGCTCCCCATTACAACATCTTGAATCCCAAAGAGGTAAGCACTGCTGTAAGTCAGACAGCTGCCCATTAAGGTCACAATGTTCAGATTGGGACTGGACATCTTCACAATCCTAGAAGGGATCAGGCAGAAAGACATAGCCAGGGCCCTTTGTCCTGAGGCCCATGAACTATAAAGATCAAAGCTTCCCTACCAGCAATGTCTTCAAAGCAGCCTCTGAGTGAAGGGCCCTTAGGAAGAAATCACTTTGCAGCCCTGTGAAAACTCATGATTTATTTAAATTTATTTTCAAAAAGAATGAAATTCTGGCACTTCTTGTTTATATAACTTCAAATCTCCTAAAAGAAGGCTGACTACCTACAAATACGTGGTATCAGAGAAGAGATAAGACTCTATCCATGAACTCTATGGTTGCTATGGGATTGCTGTATGCAGCTGAGTGAATAAATAATCAGCAGGTGGATAGCTAGAGAGACGGTTTGGAGCTTCTAGAAATGAACTGTAAGAGAAAGTGCTTCTTGGAAAGGGGTTTGGGATTTTCTTCATATACTATTCACTTTATCCATTTAGGTACATATGTATGTATGTATGGATGGATGCATTTTTGAGACAGAATGTCACTCTGTTGCCCTGGGTAGGGTACCTTGGCATCAGGTTGCTCACAGCAACCTCAAATTCTTGGGCTCAAGTGATCCTCTTGTCTCAGCCTTCTGAGTAGCTAAGACTACAGGCACCCACCACAAGACCTGGCTAGTTTTTCTGTTTTTAGTAGAGATGGGGTCTCTCGCTCTTGCTCAAGCAGATCTGGAACTCCTGGCTTAGGTGATCCACCAACTCCCAGAGTGCTAGGATTACAGATGTGAGCCACCACACCTGGCCACTATTCACTTTATATGTAAATTGATTTTCCTCTTTCTACTTAACAAGAGAGAAAGAGGAAGCAGGAAATTGGGGAACGGTCTTTTTCAAGTAGTTTTAAATGAGGTTAGAGAGCAGTTGGAAGGGGAGAGGGAGACATGGATGACCATGGTCTCCAGACAAACCCTGGATAGCAACAGAGGTTCAGGAGCTGGGCTTACACTGGGCAGTGACTGATAATCATTAATTAAAAGTACTAAGTATCAAGAAGGAATGCAATTGGATTTAAGAACTTTAATCTAAACAATACTTGACAAAATGCACATTTCTACTAATAGTCATTTGATGAGTATATACATAGTTTCAGGGATATATATGTAATACTTTCATTTTCAAGTAATTACTAAGTAGGAAAGCATTCTTATCTACGTCTCTTAATTACCTGGCCATCCACCTTAAACGCTAGGGCTAAGCAAAACCATCCACTTAGTGTAGCCTATTTCAATGACAGGCCAAGTACCTAGGAGACATTAAACAAACAGTTTGATGGTGCTTGATTTGGAAATGTCAAAACCACCAGGGTCCAGCTTGGTTATTTCATGGCTCACAAGGCAGTATGTTCACACAAGAAGACCAAACCCCTGCTCTGGGACTCAGGCCACTAGTACTGTCACCACAGGCCCATGCGTCCAAGTTGAGCTTAACCTCATCTTGGAGAGAAGATTTTCTTTCTTTTCTAAAAGGAAAAACAACTTTGATCTACATCCTTTGTGAAATGGGATAAATAATAATTACAATATCTTACCTCAAAACTCCCCAAACAACTGTAAGGACTTAATGAGGGAATATGGCAAAGCATTTGGCACATAGCTTTGGATGTTGTGAATATTAGCTGCTGATGTTATTAATTCCACCATTTTCTTCTCCCAGGTTTTAGAAACCTAGAGACACCTTTTCCTTCTTCTGTTTCTTTACCTGATATACCAAATGAATTGCCAAGTTCTGTCACTTCTTATTTCACAGTTCCTCTAAGTTTTCCCTAACTGTCTACTCCTGCCAGGATGTTTATCCAAGATACAGTCATGTTATGAAAAATGGGACTGGAGTCTAGTGAAAACAGGTGGGAATACTGGCTCTGCTACTCACAGCAGGGTGATGTTGAGCCCATTTAATGTGGAAACAGGCTCGGGTTTTTTCATCTGTAAAATGAACATAATATCATTCTTTGTATCTACCCCACAGGTTATTGTGAGGATTAAACCAGGTGTGTGTCAAAACTGTGAATTCTAAGGTGGTGCAAAAATATTACTTTTTAGATTTTTGGTGTCACCTTCAGCCCTCTGTAACATGTATTTTTTCTTTTCTGTTCTAATAGATCCCATACAGTATTTTCTTAAAATACCACCTTTATCTCTTAGCAAAAGAGCTACATGTGTGAAGTACAATCTTCCACTGCTTTCCTTAAGTGTCCTGTATTGAAATGTAGGATCTGGCCCCATTCCACTATCCATTTACTCATTTAGGTCTCCTTGCCTTGAAACTGCAGACTTACAGAGAGTGATGGTCTTTAGTTTCTTTGTTTCTCCACGTATGAAAAGAAAATATGTGGTGAGTGAATATTAACTGCAGAAGTAAGAACGATGATAACCAGCAGCTTTATGAAGAGCTTTCTTTTTAAAGAAAAGTAATATATTGAAAAGAGCCCCACAGAGAACAAAGCATGGGTACGTTTTAAGCATATTTTGGAAACAACTGCAACTCTGATTTTACCTTACAAATGCAAACAATGTAACTTAATCATGTGTACCCTCACATGAAAATTTCTTTAAAAGTGAAAAATAAAAGATCAGTCCTGACACTGATTTAGAACAGAGGGCACTACGAACCTGAGGCAGGCCATTTGATGTAGTCAGAAGCTTGGGCAGTGGCAAAACCAGGGGTGAGCTCTTAGAAGGCCAGTAACAGGCTGTTCTTCTCCATGGCCACTCACGTATGCCTACACACAAGCCATGGATGGATATCTTAGGGGGACCTCCTTGCGAGGCAACTGCCTGACTTTCACAGCCATGTGTCTATTGTGTCTAGACCACTCATGAGTAGATTTCTCTCTTACTTCTTCAATCCATGGTATTTGACCACCACTGGGCCATCAGGTTTTCTCTGAGTGATTCAGTACTGCATGAACTCCTGACTTAGAATTCCTTCCTTCTTTGATTTATTTAGGTTGAGTTAAATTTGGTGATTTTGGACAAAATATACATCACGTAGTCCACATCTCAGATATTGATGCTAATTCATTGTTCCAACAGACATGCTATGGACCTATATATTTTGATATTTTTCCTGAATAATTTTACTGAAAACTTGCCTTGGGGAAAAAATGAATAGAAGATGATTTCCCTATTTTACTTGGCCATGTTAACACCTGTGAAGTCACTGAAAGGTGAATCATCTCCAATTCAACTGGTAAATGATATATGTCTGTGGAATGTCTTTGCCATTTTGGTAGTAATTCAACCACCAATGTCATTTATATTTTTCTATTGAACTAAAAGATGAAGCTTACATGGTTGACTATTTTAGTCACAAACGCACATAATTTCCACAAAGCAAGAAGATTTAAGCATTGTATACTTAATCATAAATAGCTAGCACCACCTAGATTACTTGTGTTCATTTATGAAACATTAAAAGCCTAGCTTGGGTTAATGAGCAGTCAGAAATAAGGCGAGATTTTTTTAAAAAGATCCTGTGGTTATTGCCTCCTCCTTATTTATTGACTAGAAATGTAAGGCAAGAGTGTGCTTGATTTTCTATTCTCAAGCCAAGTCTCAAACACATCTAGATAAATAGCCATCTTCATCTGCAGACGATGTATAATCCTAGCTTATCATTTCAATAGTCTTTAATGAATTCAGACACGTAAGTGACATCCACCAGCTCAATGGTGCGATGTCTGAACTTGGAGGTTTAGTAATATTTGGAGTTCTTTGAGTTTGGCAACATGGTCTGAAAATGGGGTAGAAAATTCAAACTTTCCCCAAACATCACATGACCGTGCTTTCCATGCTTTCTAAAATGCTGCAAGAATTGCTATAAATGATATCACTGAGTTTTAACATATCTAAAAACAAATATTAATCACTTTCCAAAAATATTTCTAATAAAACGATTAAGGTTTAAATTGTGGAAATTTATTTTTAATCCACCATTTTTGATCCGTGCTGCAAGGGGATTATAAATCTAGCTCAAAAAAACTCCAAAACAGCTTTATCATGTTATCTGATATGTTTACTAAATTTGATCTTTTGCTATCTTGCTTATTTCTAATTTAGATGAGGTCTGACAGTTAGGTTGGCAAAACTGCCATTGTGTGTTTATATTGGTGGCACTGTAGAAGGAGCTAGGTAAGGTTTTATAACCTTAGAATATCAGTATCTTATACCGGTGTTTGTGTATGTGTGGCAGTGTCCTGCTGAGTGGCATTCATTATTGTTGTTGCGTGTTTTTGTATGCCACTGCAAGAATGTCAGATGGAGCCTGAATTAGAGAAATGAACAAACATTAAATTTCTTGTTACATTTGGCAAGAGTGGAAGTGAAACATATCAGGGATAGGTTTGTCCGAGATTATGGGGATAACGCCATGAGGAAAACAGCAGTGTACAAATGGGTTAAACATTTTCCTGAGGAAAGAGAAAGCATCACTGATGAAGAGCAGTCAGGGAGGCTGGCAATGAGTAGCACTGACAAAAACATTGCAAAAATTCATTAAATTGTGTGTCAAAATCACTGGCTGGCTGTGAGAAGCATAGCAGACCAAGTAAATATCAATAGAGAAACAGGAAAATCTTAGCTAAAATCTTGGCATGAGAAAAGCATGTGCAAAAATGGTCCTGATGGAGCCCACTGATGAACAATAGGAAAGAGCTCACACGGCACTGTCTGCGATGGAGCTTTTAGTCAATAAACAAATAACTGTATTAGAACACCCCCCTCCACTCACCTGATTTGTCCCCCAGTGACTCATTCCTTTATGCAGTGATAAAGAAAATATTGAAAGGAAGACATTTTGATGACATACAGGTCATCAAGGGTAATACAGTCACTGCTCTGATGGCCACTACAGAGAAAGAGTTCCAAAATTGCTTTGAAGGGTGGACCAGTTCTGGTGTCAGTAACAGACTCCCAAGGGGAATACTTTGAAAATGACATTCAGTATTGAGGTCTGAGCACTTTCCTAGGATGAGTTTGTGAACTTAATTGTCAGATCTTGTAAGTCAATCTGAACCCAATTCAAATTCTGCACACCTCAAACTAATATGACTTCTAGCCCTTTGCATTTAAACTCTCTATCATAAGGGCTGGCCCTGCTGCTTCCTCTCCCGCCTGGGCCACCATCCTAATAGACTATCCTAGGAGATTTTGCTAACCTTTCAACCTCCAGAGTTCTAAATTCTTTTTTTTTGCCTATCACATTTTTTAAAAATTTTCTCTACACATATACATGTGTTTATTTGGTTTCCATTTTTTGCCTTCACAAAATTAAAAAGGCTTAATTTAATAATAATGTTTAAGATAAGGACTAGAAACAAAAACCTCATAAAGAATGAACGAAGATAAATACATTCAGAAAAGAAATCAGATGACTGCTGTAATGAAATATTGAGCAATAATAATGCAAAAAAAGTCACATTCACATTGTCAGATAAGAGTATGTCTATCATAGAATGCTTTGACTCTGAGGTTTAGTAAGGAGTTATCAGTTTACTTTTTATTTTCCAAAGACTCAAAAAATAGACAACTAATATCTATACATAAAAATAAAAGATAATTTCAAAAAACAGATCATGCCAAATCTTATAGACAATAGAAAAAGAAGAAATACTTCAAAATCATTCTACTTCATCTGGATACACCTGATATTAAAATTGGAAAAATATATTATTATAAAGGGAAATTACAAACATATTTCACTTATAATGAAATAATGAGGATGCAATATCCTAAACAACATATTAACAAGTTGACTTAAAAATTAATGTTCAAGTAATGTACTTTGGTTAAAATTAAATCCAATATATGTGAGAATTAGTCATTATATTCTTTTCTTTTCCTTTCCCTCATCCCCTCCCTCCTTCTCTCTCTGCCTGCTCTGCCCTTCACCCATGCCCCACCATGTCACTAACTGTCTTCATACCAAAGTTGAATACATAGGATTCATGCTTCTCCATTCCTGTGATGCTTCACTAAGAATAATGTGTTCTAAATAATGAGTTCTAAATTCTTTACTCATAATGACTTGACTTTATTCTACTTCAGACACCCATCTATAGGTTACACCCTCAGTATCAGGATCATTCAGAATGGTTCCACCTCAGGAATCCTGAACACAAACACCCAGTCTTTCACTATAATCTATCAAAAATTTAATCCCTAGTCCCTCAACTTTCTCCCACATTATTCTCTAGTTCAGATAATGGCAAGTCTATCTTTCCATTTGCTTGGACCAAAAACCTTGGAGTCATCCTGACCCTTGCTCACCACCCACATCCAATCTGTTCTGAGATCTTGTTCGCTTTATCCTTGAAATACATGCAGAATCCAGCCACTTTTCACCACCTCTGCTGCCACCACCTGATCAAAGTTTACTTTGCATTTCTCATTTGGATTATTGGAATAGACTCCTTGCTGGTCTCCCTGTTTCTACCCTCTAACTTCTCTACCCTCTAACAAAAGTCTATTTTCAACAGAGCAGCCAGAGTGATCCATTAAAGACAAATAAGGTCATGTGGCTTCTCTGCTCAAAACCCCACAATGGCTCTCTGTTTTCCAGAGGAAAAGCCAGTCTTTACCAGGGTCTACAAAGCTTACACATTTGGTCCCCATTTTTTCTCTACCTCATTTCCTACTTCTTCCCCATGCCCGCTCCACTCCAGCCATACGGCCTCTCTGTTGTTGCTTGAGAAGACCAGACACGCAGACACTGTGAGGCTTTGAAGTCTGCTCTCTGTGTCTGGAATATTTCAACCCACATGTATGAATGGCTCATTCTCTTTTCCCCTTGATTTCTTGTTCAAATATTACCTTTCCAACCAGGGCTATGATGACAACCCCATTTAAAATTAGACTACTCCTCCCAGAATTCTGAATCCTTCTTATCCTGCTCTGTTCTCTCCTTCCCCATCCCATCATAGTACTTACCTTTTAATATATTACGTAATCGACTTGCGTATTATCATTCTTGCTCATTGTTTTCTTCTCCCAATTAGCATTGCTCATGAGGTACTCTCTGCACTAGAACCCTGCCTGGATACTGGGGACACCCGACTAATACTTGAGTGGATGAGTGAGTCTTTTGGCCTCTAGCCCTCTCACACACTTACTCCTAACTCTTGTGCTCATTGACACCCTACAGATCTCTAGTTACTTGGTTTTTTGCTTTGGCCCTGTCTATCAGTCTCTTCCTTTCTCTACCCAATTTCAACCCCCTGATTGGTTTTCTGAATTGTTGAGCTCAACAACACTCAATTCCCTTTCCAAAAAAAGCCCTTCTGTAGCACCTGCCCAATAAAACTCAGATAAAAATTATAATCCATTGTCTGCTTTCACATCAGGCAGCTGAGTGTGTAGGAGAAAATTATACAACTTTGCAGATTGTTGCCACCAAAATCAAGGGTCTACAACATCAATCATTCAATAGTACTGTATAACCAATTTTTAAATTTGTTCTAACAGATATTTCTTTATATTCTCACTGTGAGCGATTAAGTCATTCAAAGAAATGAGAGCATGTATCTGGCTGGATGATGCCCTCGGTCTGGATCTGGTGTCATCTTTATGTCCCTGTACCACCCTGGGTCTATGTGCACCAACACAATTGTTAGGTTATATTACTGCCTTTTTGTGTTAGCCCCAACAGACAGTTTTTACTCCTCAAAAGCCAAGCTGTTTTTTTAAAAATATATAATGGTTTGACTTATAATTAAAAATATGGAACGCTTCACAAATTTGCGTGTCACCCTTGCGCAGGGGCCATGCTAATCTTCTCTGTATCGTTCCAATTTTAGTATATGTGCTGCCGAAGTGAGCATACCAACTTGTTTTTTACTCATCTAAAACCCAGCTCCGAGCATAGTCGTTGGAAAATGGTAAGTGTTCCACAAGTATTTGTTGAATGAATGAACTCATTAATGGAACTGGAAGCCTCTGTTTTTCTTCCTTTCTTTATTCTCTTCACTATTCTCATTTTTTTCCTGTCAAAGCTCTCTTCTGTCAGACAGAAGGATGAGGGCCCAGTGGCTCCCTACAGTACCAGGGACGCCTGAGAGTCAGAGGGAGAGTCATCAGTGGGTTCAATGCCTGTGTGTTCAGACAAGAGGGATACATTCTGGGTGATGGTAGTGGTTTCAGGAGGATCCCCCCGGTCTTCCCTGGAATGGCTAAGAATTTCCTGGCATTAATGAATATAAATGGGCCAGAGATAATTTGTGGGCTCTGAGTGCGGTAGACTTCCGTAGTCACTGTGTTTTGACCATTTAGCAAATCTCCATACTCCAAACCCTCACTAAAAAACTTGGTTGTCTGGGTTAGCCCTTCCCTTCCTTTGCTTCCCCTTTCAGCATGGTGCTCAAAAGGATCCTTGTGGGACATGTCTGAAGCTTTTTGCTCTCTCATTTTCTTTGTTTCTAGAAAAGTGCAGCATCTGGGTCAGTGTGTATTCACACATGCATATGCATATAGATGTTTGTCTCCAACGAGATCAGGCCATTCGAAAGATTCCTTCCCATTGGATGAATTCTTCCCGGGGAATTCCCCCAGGAAATTCTTTTTCCAATATGTCTCTTACATCATGTGTTGAGTGCCAGGCAGGCCCAGGGATATTGGTCCTTGTAGCTGGGCTGGGAAGCATGTCTTCTTTTTACATCCTTGAAGCCAGTAAATTATGTTTTATTATGAGCCAAAACATTCAGCATTACCATTTGTCCTGGGTGGGCCTGGCCTCTCTAAAGTCACCTGCTTTCTGGGAATGCTTGAGAGTGAGTTCCCTCTCCCCTGTTCTGCCATTTCAGCCCCACAGCTGCTGACGCTGGAGAGCACCTGGAAGAACAAAGGCCTTCTGCCCACAGAATGGCTGACCGGGTAGCAGTGCTGGGGTCTGGCTAAACTGAAGTTCCGGTCTAGCTCTTCCCTTTTCAAGTTATTCTAGAGGCAAATTTCTTTTCCACACCCCTGGTTTAATAAGCCAGTCACACTTTGCATTTCTGCCTCTTTTCCTTAACCAGGAACAACAGGCTGACCTGATTGCTAGAGATGCAGTAGAATTTACATTTCAATCAATCAACCAAACAAAATATTTAGTTAAAATTTTCTGCTCCCAAATTCTCCTTTAGCATATGAATTCAGTGTTTCCATGCTTTATTAGTTATCACGTCAATGATCTCCATGTAGCAAATAATTAATTCAACAATTCCTAAATCTCAACTTGTCAGGCTATTAAGAACTGGAGATAGGAAGGCAACTGAGATCCAATCTCTGCCCTCAGCTCATTAGGACACTACCTCCTTGGTTTCTAATTTTTTCACTGCAGATACAATTTTCTTATTCTTTCTTGTCTTCTTTTAAATAGAATAACATTTTAATTTAATATTGAGAGTTGTTTTCTCAACATGCAGAGGGCTACTCAACAAAATCTATATATGGGGTCAGACAATTAAGTTCACGAACTTATCCTAGAGAAAGTGTTATATATCCGTTGCTGAATATCACTATGGTCACCTCCAAAGTACTCCTCTTGTAAAGCTAGGCACTGACACATGCGCCTAGTCTCCCCTCCCAGGAAATTTTGGAACTCTTTTTCTGGAATGGTCATCAGAGCTGTCACTGTACATGTATATGAATGTATGTCTACTATGGATGCTAATATCTGAATATACATATAAATTGACATGTACAAATTTCAGAATTCATAGCTCTATTGGACTAACTAGGCTTAAGGATCAACTTAAAAATGTATCCTTACAACTGAAATATGGAAATTTATAGGTTGAAATATGGAAATTCAGACATAAGACCAAATGACCATAATCTCATTGTAACAACGGCACTTTAGGAAGTGAAGAAGCAAACTCATAAATTCAAGGTAAACTGATGAGGAGAAAGGAGGAAAAAACCCCAAAGGGTGACCCTTACTGGAAGGGTTGTGTGGCTTTACTTAAGAGTATTATGACCATATTCCACATTGATTTTTTTTAAAATCACTTTGCAGATATATTTTTGCTGTATCTCATGCAATTGTGGATCTGTTTTAATTGTGCTTTAAACAACAGGGTACAGGACCAGGGGCGGGTTGGGGGGACACCAGAAACACACACGAATCCTTTCTTTCCTAAAACCATAGACCCTATGGTTACAACATGTACTATAATTTATAAGGCAGTGATTTTAACTTCCTTTCTCCTTTTAGCTGGAGGAAGATGCCTCGAGCAATTCCTAGCAGGAGACTTGTAGCTATTCAAAAAGGGCAAAGCAGATGCCCTAATTTTAAGTAGGGCATAAAGCAGGGAACAGTCAGCCCATGGAAATATCCAGCCAGGAGGAGTCTGCTGCCGAACTAGAATGTTATTAGCTACCAGGAGATGTGTAAATCGATCTCTCTGAGGCAGGAAGGACTGCCTGCCATAAGTTTCCTTTCCCTCTTCTCATCCTCAGGTTGCCTCAGGTTGGTGGTGGGAGAACCTTGGGAACCTGAGAATTCTCAACAACTCCAGCTCCTAGAGCTGTTCCCCACAAGGCCAGAATTCAGAGTTCATGGTTCTGGGACCAATCATCATTGCTCCCATCAGCAACTTCTTTGAGGTCCTGAACCTAATAGAAACTTCTTAAATGTTTGCTAAACTGGATACATCGTTAGAATTAGAGGGTTCTCAGAAGTTCAGCACTTGGAAGAGATCAAAGGAACAGTGCTGTGAAGGCAGGGCCTGCCCACTCCCCACCACTGCGCCCCCACAGGTTCCCTAGGGCAGGGCTGGGTCCCAGCCTGCTAAGGAACACAGCCTGAAAACAATGACCTGAAATTATTCCTTCATTTTAAGTGAAGGAACTTTCATGTGGTTTTACAGCCAGGTAGGGACCATGTTGGGACAGCTAATCCAGATGTCCTGACTCCTGGTTTCCTCTGGCATTCTTTCACTTCCCCCTAACACTCCCCAGCTGCCTGGGACCCTGTTTCCAGCCTACTGATTAATGAACCTTGCCCAGGGCCAGGTTTCTAATACCCTGGAGTAGTGCTGGTAGGCCAAGGGTTTTCACCTGCTCTCAACTGAGGCCCTACAAAGGCCCCGTTTAGCTGGCAGAGTCACCAAGGGGAGACAGGGAGGCCGTCTTGAGTCCCCTGGGGTGCACAAAGCCCAAAGTGCCTTCTGCAGGACTTTGTCAGCCCCTTCAGATTCCCATGGCTGGCTTGGACTTTGGACCACACCTCCTGGATTTACCTAAGTGTCTGGAACTTCAGTCTGAATTCTTGCTACAGTCGGCTTCAGGTTCTTGATTTCTGTCATTGTCTAATGTCTCTAAGTCTTGGCCCCAACAATGGCTTAGAATTGTCTGCGTTAGGCTGTGGCAAGAGTTATAGAGTCTGTCCTGTAATTTCATGTAAAAAGAACTAAGAGACTGTGTGTGTGTGTGTGTGTGCACGCATGTGCATATGTGTTTACCCATCTTTAATGGACTAATATTGAGGTAAGATGGTGTAGTGGGAAGAGCTTTGAAATCAGACTGCCTGGGATTTACTCTCAATGTATATTGGGTGTTTCACCTAACCATGCAGAAGCAGTTTCTTCATCTGAAAATGGGGAAAACAGTATTTATCCTGCCACCTATGAAGGTTAGAGATAATGCATGTAAAGTGAAAAGCATGTAAGACACGTACTAGAAAGTAACAACTACTGATTTTAAGTTAAATTGTATTTACACATATAGGAACTAAGTGCTGATTTTATGAACTTGGAAAAGTACTGACAGATCCTGAAGAACTTTTGAATCATCAAAATTAAATTAGAGGCCAAGTGTGGTGGCTCATGCTTATAATCCAAGCACTTTAGGAGGGATGGGTGGGAGAATCACTTGAGGCCAGGAGTTCAAGACTAGCCTGAGCAACATAGGGAGATCCTGTCTGTACAAAAAATTTAGTAATTAGACATGTGTGGTAGTGCACATCTACAGTCTCAGCTACTCAGGAGGCTGAGGCACAAAGGTCACGTAAGTCCAGGAGTTTGAAGCTGCAGCAAGCTATAGTGATACCATTGCATTCTAGCCTGGGCAGCAGTGCAAGACCCTTGTTTCAAAAAAATTACATTATAGTCAGAATGATCTGAGTGCAATTTTTTTTTTTACTTCTTAGAATATTGGTAATGATAAAATAATATCAAAAAGAGTAGCCAACATTGATTATATATTTAATACATACTAAGCAGTTACTAAGTGCTCTGCATACACTATCTGCTGTAATTGTCACAGCCTTCTGAGATAGATAGTATCATTATTCCTGTGTTTAAATAGGGAAACAGGATTTAGAAAAGTTCAATAGAGTGATCAACTACATGACTAGTAAGTGATGAAGTTGGGATTGGAGGTGGAGTTTGTTTGTTTGTTTTTTTATTAAATCATAGCTGTGTACATTAATACAATCATGGGGTACAGCGTGCTGGTTTTATATACAATTTGAAATATTTTCATCAAACTGGTTAACATAGCCTTCATGTCCTTTTCTTAGTTACTGTGTTAAGACATTGATATTCTACATTTAGAAAGATTCACATGTACCCTTATAAGATGAACCATAGGTGTGATCCCACCTGGAGGTGGAGTTTGATTTGAGAGCCTAAGTTCGTATACCATTTAATTTAATCTTTCACCATTCACATACTTAACCTTTTATGAACACTGTTAGAAGAACTTTTATCCTCTTCTCTCCATTCTCCCACCTAGTCCTATTGAGGAAAGATTTTCCAGCTCCTTCTCCAGGTGGGAGACTGCTAGGAAGGAAGGCTTCACCGCCCTCTCCAGCCCAACACACACTCTTCCCTGAGCAGGGAGTGATCAGTCGGACAGGAGAGAGGCTGCTTCTACTGCTTCTCTTTCCTCCTTTCCCACCTCCACCAGCAGTGAGCTTTCCGCTTTCTGGGCTTAGCATTATGGCAAGCAGAACTTTCTAATCTAGCTTTCACCAAAGATCTCTGTGCTTTCTTTTTCTCAATTTTTTTTTATTTTTGAAATTATTTAAGACTCACAAGAAGTTGCAAAAACAGTTCACAGAGTTCCCGTGTACCCTTTATGCAGCTTTCCCCAATAACAGCTTATATACCCAGAGTACATGATCAAAACCAGGCATTGACATTGTTGCAATGCTATTATCTAAACTATGAGCCCTATTTGAATTTCACCAGTTTTTATGTGCACTCTTTCTGTGTGTGAGTATGTGTGTAATTCTGTGACATTTATCACACGTAACTACAGCCATGATCAGGATACTGGACTCTTCTCTCTCACACACATACATGTGCACACACACACAATTCCCTCACACTATCCTTTATACTCAAACCTTTCTCCTACCTAACTCCTGGCAATGACTGATTTATTCTCCATCATGATAAATTTTCTTTCCAGGATGTTGTATAAATGTAACCATACAATATAAGCTTTGGCTTATACAATATCTCATTGGCGTTTTGTACTCAGTATAATTCCCTTGAGATACATCCATATTGTTGCAGTATCAATACTTAGTTCCATTTTTTTTTTTTTTCTGTTTTGGCCGGGGCTGGGTTTGAACCTGCCACCTCCAGCATATGGGGCTGGCACCCTACTCCCTTGAGCCACAGGCGCCACCCACTTAGTTCCATTTTTATTGCTGGGTAGTATGCTATTGTATGGATGTCCCACAGTTTATCTATTCACCTGTTGAAGGACATTTAGATTATTTCCAGGTTTTTTTCTCCCAGTTTTAATAAGGTATAATTGACAAATATTTTATATTTATGGTATACAACATGATGTTTTGATATATGTATATGTTGTGAAGTGATTAAATCAAGCTAATTAACATATCCATCACCTCACATACTTTTTTTTTTGTGGTAAGAACATTTAAGATACAATCTTTTGCATTCTTCAAGTATACAATACACAACTATTAACCATAGTCACCATGCTGCACAATAAAATAGCTCTCCAGAACTTGTTCATTCTAACTGAAACTTTGTACCCTCTGACCTGACCAACAGGGCCCTATTTCCATCTTCCACTCTGACCCCAGTCACTCACTGGCAACTATTAAATACCATTCTACTCTCAATCTGTATGAGTTCAATTTCTTTAGATTTCACACATGAGATCATGTAGTGTTTGGCATGTTTTAGTTAGTGCAACGTCCTTCAGCTTCACCTATGTTGTTGCAAAAGACCTTCCCTTTTTTTTTTTTTTTTTGAGACAGAGTCTCACTATGTCACCCTGGGTAGAGTGCCATGGCATCACAGCTCACAGCAACCTCAAGGTCTTGGGCTTAAGCGATTCTCTTACCTCAGTCTCCCAAGTAGCTGGGACTACAGGTGCTTGCCGCACACCCGGCTATTTTTTGGTTGCAGTTGTCGTTGTTGGGTAGGCCTGGGCTGGATTCGAACTTGCCAGCTCTGGTGTATGTGGCTGGTGCCCTAGCTGCTGAGCTACAAGTGCCGAGCCAGGATTTCCTTCCTTTTAAGACTGAATAGTACTCCATTGTAAACATACTCGACATTTTCTTTCATCCATTGTTTTGTGGATGGACTCTTGGTTTCATATCTTGGCTATCGGGAATAATGCTGCAATGAATATGGGAGTGCAAATATCTCTTCCACATACTGATCTCATTTCCTTTGGATATATAATTGGAAGTGGAATTGCTGGATCATGTGGTAGTTCTATTTTTAATTTTTTGAGGAACATCCCTAATATTTTCCATAATGTAATAATTTATATTCCCCAAGGGTATACAAAGCTTCCCTTTTCTCTCCACTCTCTCCAATACTCATCTTTCATCTTTTTGATAATAACTATTTGAACAGGTGTGAGGTACTATCTCATTGTGGTTTTAATTTGCATTTTCTTGATTATTAGTGATGAGCACTTTCATATACCTGCTGGCCATTTAGATGTCTTCTTTTGAGAAATGTCTATTTAGGTCCTTGGCCCATTTTTTACTCAGGTTGCTTTCCTGCTATTGGTTTGAGTCTCTTACATCTGTTGCATATTTACCTCTTGTTAGATGTATGGTTTGCAAATATTTTCTTCATTCTGTAGATTGTCTCTTTATTTTGTATAGTGTGATGAGACAACCTACACACTTTGCTGTACAAAAGCTTTTTAGTTTGATATAATCCCATTTGTCTATTTTTGATTTGGTTTCCTGTGCTTTTGGGGTCTTATCTAAAATAAAATCACTACCAGACCAATGTCAGCAGCTTTTCCTCTTCATTTTCTTCTAGTAGTTTTACAGTATCAGGTCTTACATTTAAATCTGTGATCCATTTTGAGCTGACTTTTGTATATGGTATGAGATGAGAGTCCAACTTCATTCTTTTGCATGTTGATATATAGTTGTCACAACACTATTTATTAAATAGATTGTCCTTTCCATTTTATGTGTCCTTGGCACCTTTGTCAAAAAGCAATTGTCTGTAAATGCATGGATTTATGTTTAGGCTCTCTGTTCTGTCCCATTAGATTATGTGTCTGTTTTTATTCCACTATCATGCTGTTTTGATTACTATAGCTTTGTGTAGATATTAACATCAGGTAGTGTGATGTCTCCAGCTTTATTCTTTTCGCTCAAGATTGCTTTGGCTATTTGGGACCTTTTTTGTTTTTCATAAGAATTTTAGGATTTTTTTCTGTTTCTGTGAAAAATAACACGGAATTTTGGTAGGGATTGCATTGGGACTTTTTAATAATTATTATTTCAATCTATGAACATGGGATATCTTTCTACATTTGTAGTACTCTAACTGGACAGAATCCTGGAGGGGCAGGGCAGGGAGTATGTTTTAGTATGCTGAACCCTTATTAAGCACTTCCTATGTGTCAGACATTGTGGCAGGTGCTAGGATGCAAAATTATTGTATTTGATTTTGAGGACTCAAAATTTAGTGAAATAGATGGATAGTTATGAAATAATGCAGTAAATAATATAGTACAAAGTACTATGGGCATTTATAAAGAAATTGTGCCATAGATCCATGGCCCTTAAATTTTAGAAAGCATCATAATCACCTGGAGAGTGTATTAAAATATAGATTACTGGCTCTCAACTCACAAAATTTTTGAATAAGTAGAGCATAAGGTTGGGCCCCAAGAAATTATATTTCTAACAAGTTCTCGGTGATACTGTTTCTGCTGGCCCAGAGCCCACATTTTGAAAGAAGAGTTTATCTCAAAGGACAAATAGGAGTGACAGGTGAGAAATAAGACGGGCCATGAAATAAGACAGAGTGTGAACAAAGGTGTGCTGATAAAGGTGCACGGTATGCTTGACAAATGGCCATTCTCTTGTATGACCAGAGCACAGCTTAATGTAAAAGAGAAGAGTGGAAATTGGCAAGACTACAAAAGACCTTAGATGCTTACCTGGGGACTATGTAGGCAACAGAAGTCTATCTCAAAACTAGGTTGGGTTTTGGGGAAAAAACATGCTGGCAAGAGGATAGAAAAGTGGGCAAGACTAGTTAGGGACTACTGCAATAGACCAGATGAAAAGCAAATTAGGACTGTACTTGGGCAATGGAGTTGAAACATAGGAGACAGTATGTACCTACCCCCCCCCCAAAAAAAGAAAGAAAAATGTGAGACAGATTTGAGAGACATTTCAGAGATTAAATACCTAGGACCTGGTGTCTACCTGAATGTGTAGGGAGACAAAGAAATCCAGAATGGAAAATGAGTGGATGGTAGTTCTATTAACAAAGATAGGAATTACATGGAGGGAGAGCCATATGGTGGTAAGATATGAGACTGGATTTAGACACTGAGTCTGAATGAAATACAGAAAATCCATATAGCTACATCAACTGTGAAGCTAGAAAATGGGATTAAAGAGATGCAGGGCTGGGGATATGTAACAGGAGAGGTTAAAACAAGGTGAAAGGTGTGTAAAGAAGTGAATCAAGATTGGAACCTAGGGTGATATCAAACTTAAATGATGGATAATTCTGGAGCCATTAAAAACAGCTGGTAAGAAGCAGAGAGGTAAAAGTAGGACATTCATATATGGTAGAAGCTAAGAAAAGAGAAGGTTTCAGAAAGGAAAACAAAGGAGATGGTTAACAGTGTTATATGTCTTAAAGGCTAAAAAAAAAAAAATAATGAAGTCTAGAAAGAGATCTGTTGATTTAATGACCTTGGCAAGGAGTCAGATGTAATGACCTTTCAATAGAGTCAGAAGAATGAGCTGAATAATGAACTGGAGATGAGAAAGTGGAGGTGGCTAGTGAAGACCACGCTTTAGAAGCTTGGTAGGAACAGGAAGGGAGGGCTGGGGCAGGGACTTCAGGGAGAGGCATGACTAAGAGAAAAATTTCTTCCAGAGGCCTTCAAAAGTCTCAAAAGGAACACCAACAGTTTCCGTTATTAATCAATATTTATTCTGTCTACCTAACTTAAAATATACAGAACACAGAAAACTATTTATTCAACTCCTACTGATCCATTCATAGCAGGCAGTTTGAGAGGGGTAATCACTTTGGTATCTTTCTCAATAAATCCAGAGGCATATAATTAGTTTAGTCTATTGTATGCTGGTACCTGAGCACACCCCGTGCCCCCTTATTCTCAGCAAAAGATCCCACTGTGATTCCTAGCTTTTTCCTTTCAATAGACTTTAAATAATCCCTTTGTGTGTTCTGGATTCTTTTCAAAAGTGTTTCTCAAAGTCTTTTTTCTTATTTTGTACCTAACCTAACATATGCTGTGAGCTCCCTGCTCTCCTCTGGGAGCTTTTTACATTTTTTGAGAGCTGTCATTTTCCCTCCACAATAGCCACTGTGACTGTCATATTTTTATGTGCCTGGAATTTTTTTTAAAACTCTCAGTTACTCTTTCTCTGCTTCCAATAAAGTCTCCTAAAATAGTCTCCACTCTCTCTGTGACTTTTCTCCTAGCTAATACTCATATTTTTTTTCAGTTTCCTCAATGAACATTGAATAATTGAGATAAATTTGGGGGGCTTAGAGATTTAATTGTGTCATGATCACTCACATTTATTGGCTCACCCACGGTTATCTCATAAAACCAACTCCTAACCACTCAGAAAGAACCACAGTCAGGACATTTTCTCTAGCTATAGGTGGTCTGAAACTGCCTATTACAGGAAATTTCATCCTATCAGAAATCCTTACTAAAAAGCTCACCTCTACCTCTTGACCTGATTAGGTACTTCACAATTTACTTTTGGGTCAAGTCTCCCATTTTTAATACCTGGAATAATTTCTAAATTTCCAAATCTTTAACATTTCTGTATTATTATTATCAGCTTAGTCTTCTAGTCTTTAGCAAAGGTTCTCAAACATTATAATTACAAAAAAATCTTTGTTTTGAAAAAAAAAACTGTTGCCTTGGTCCTATCCCAGATATTATGATTTAACTGGTTAGGGGTAAAGTTTGGGCATCAGGATTTTAAAAAGCTCTCTAGGAGATTTTAATGGGAATCAAGTTTGAGAATTACTGATTTAAGTATATGCCTAAGACAATGTGGTTTTACAATCTGTCATCTGGGTGCAATGGCTCATGCATATAATCTAAGCATTTTAGGAGGCAGAGGAAGGAGGATTTCTTGGAGCTAGGAATTCAAGACCAGCTCAGGCAACAAAACAAGACTCTGCCTCTCCAGAATTTTTTTTTTTTTTT
>NW_003852484.1:5402311-5403112 GCF_000181295.1 Otolemur garnettii | reverse complement strand
AGGCCCTGTCTCTAATACAAAAATACTTTTAAAATATTATCAAAGGATTTGAATGGACACTTCTCAAAGAGGATATACAAATGAACAATAAGTACATAAGAAGACAATCAATATCATTGGTCAGAAGAGAAATGCAAGTCAAAATCATAATGAGATACCACTTTGTATTCACTAGGATGGTTAGAATTTAAAAGACAGAAAATAACAAGTGTTGGCAATGATGCAAAAATATTGGACCCTCATACATTGTTGGTGAGATTGTAAAATGATGCAGGCATTTTACAAAAGAATTCTTCGTTAAACATAGGGTCACCATATAACCCAGCAATTCCACTGCCAGGTATGTGCCCAAGATAAGTAAAAGCATATATACACACAAAAGTTTCACAGTAGCCGCAAAGTGAAAACAAATATTCATCAGTTGACAAACAAAATGTGTAATATCCATACAATGGGATATTCACCCATAAAAAAGAATGAAGTAATACTTCATGCTATAACATGGGTAAAAATTATAAACATTATGCTAAGACTGTGCTAAAGGAAAGAAGCCAGGCACAAAGGGCTTTATATAAAATTTGTATAAAATGTACAGAACTGGCAAATCTATAAAGTCAGAAAATCCACCAGTAGCTGCCAGGGGCTGGGGAGAGGGAGGAAGAAGGGAAGACCGCCAGTAGGTAACAGGTAGGGAATGACAAAAGTGCTCTGGAATTAGTGACGATGCTTATCCAACCTTGTGAAAAACTATTACATTGCAAACTTTAAAAAGGTAAATTTTTGGCTTGGTGCCGTACCACA
>NW_003852484.1:5395959-5402017 GCF_000181295.1 Otolemur garnettii | reverse complement strand
AAAAAAAAAAAAGAAAAAGAATTTTATGGCATGCTAATAATATTGCAAAAGAAAAAAAGTAAGTCTATTCCTATTGTTGTGTTTGAGAAATTCTTACTTCTGGATATTTAAGAAAGATTCCCCTTGCCTGTAACATTTCTATTTTTACTATTGTTCAGTCTATGTTTCATACAAAAGTAGGCCACCTCCTCTCTTCTTCTGAGACTATAAAGCCCAAGGTAAAAGATTCATACTGTGCCAGAATGGAAACATTTGGCTTTAGGTACCTTTACTTAGGAAGGATATGAAGAAATTAAATTATATGGTAGAGGAGGAAAACTAGAAGGTCAGAGTCTCTATTGAATGAGGACAGACCATTCTGTTGCTTGGAAAAGAGAAGGTCAGTGAGGAAGTAATCAAAACCTATTAAATCACAATGAAATATTAAGTATGGCAGAATGAAATCCTAGAAAACCTGAAAGAGAAGATACTTTTTAGAGGTCTAGATATGCAAATTTAGGACATAAAAATAAAGTACTAACTTCACAAAACATAGTAATTTGAGCTTGATCGTTATCTCCCAAGGGATGGTATAAGCAATAACATAAAATTTTAAAGAAAAGGTCCCAAAATAGATGAGTTAACCAAAAGGAGTTACTACTGACGGAATTTTTGTTTCACTTTTTTTGGGAGATGAGCCTCAGCACTTAGTTGACATTCAGAGGATTAACCTGTCTTCTCATACTAAGATGCTTGGAATCACTATTAGGGACAGAAAAATCTTCAGACTTGAGGCTCAAATGATGGTCTCTGAGTTGCGACCAGAAGCGTTTAAATTCAGGAGTCTAGGCAGACCCATAAGATGAGGGAGACTCATATGCCACAGTTGGGAATATGAAAGTAAGAACAAGCAGTGGTGATTTAGGGACAGAAGCTGCAAGGATATTTAAACCAGGACATCGTTCTGAGGAAGATAGAGAAAGAGTCAAGAAATGAGTAAACTGTGAGAGTCACAGTCTATCAGGTGGGGTCAGGGAGTGCAGAAAATTGTCAGTGGTCCCAGTGAGTGAGGGGTGGTACCAGAAAGGCCCAGGCCAGTGTAGATTTCTAAGGCAGCTGATGGGTTACTAGAAGGGAGTAAGCAGACTCTGAGTAAGCCCTGGCCACTCTTCTTTAGGGTATGCTGATTGAATCCAGACTTCACGGACCAAATCCCTTTATTACAAGGATTTGTTTTGTTCAATTTGGCTTCAGTCAAAAGGCTGCACTCAAGGATCCAGAAGGCCACAGGTTCTACCCCTGTGGGATGGGATGGTGGAATGAAAATAGACAGACCAGGCCCAGGAAACTTATGCTGGAATTTGGGGCTGACTCCCAGTGTCCAAAGTGTAATTTGATTTCCACCCAAGCTAGTGTCAATATCCCCACAGGTGAATTTGGTGAAGCTTCAGGGGTGTCCACATAGTGGGGTTGTGGGGGGCCCAGAAAGTATTATTTATAGTCTGCAGGTTGCAGCAAGGCCTGTTATAACATGAATTTAGCACTAAGTAAACCTAGACCACATATTTTCTTGTGCTTAGAGCCTAAGTATGTCAAGGTTCTGGCTGATAGATGGGAGCTAGGGGTAGGGGGCACTCACAAAAAGTAGAATATAAAGGTTAGAAGACAATCAGTACTTTGCAACCCCAGGCTGGACAGCGATGACACTGATCCAGTGTGAAAATTCTCAGATGGGGAATAATTGTTTAGTCATTAAACAAACAATATTACCTGTCAGTTTTCCTTTCTCTCTTCTCTTCCTCTTTTTAGAAAGAGTTCAGAGTATATAGGTACAGATGTATAGGGAAAACAACATGTTTCTAGAAAATTATACTCACAGATAAGCTGCTCTAATCTGCCATTCTTTCTGTGCTGAGGCATGTTTTCCAGCAAACAAAACGCTCTAATAAATCTATCAGGGGCAGAAAGGCAG
Organism: Otolemur garnettii; assembly: GCF_000181295.1. Classification (NCBI taxonomy): domain Eukaryota; kingdom Metazoa; phylum Chordata; class Mammalia; order Primates; family Galagidae; genus Otolemur; species Otolemur garnettii. The sequence goes on along the minus strand of NW_003852484.1, from coordinate 5,400,066 downwards.
TGGGGGACAGCAGCCGCCGCACCATCCAGGAGTGACAATGATTAATTCCTACATCTGCTCAGCCAGATAGAAACAAAGGTCACTGTGCATAGATTAGCATCCTGATCACCTCCCCAACACACACACACACACACACACACACACACACACAGAAACAGAATATTTTTCACCATTTGCAATGGCAAAATTCAAAAGCCTGAAAAATGTTTGCTACTTGACCAAAAGAAACAAAAAAAGCAAGCTGCTTTGTAGAGAGGGAAGACACAGGCTAGGATCAGGCACTGATTAATGTCAGGTTACTGTCTAATCTTGTTAGCATCCAAATCAAGCGAAATTTGGATGCTCAGCTATATTTACAAAAGCAAAATGAACAGGAAATTTAAGATCAAATTCTGATGCGGTAATTCAATCAAAGTAAGAAAGGCTATTCTGGTGAAACCGTTGAACACGTAAATGTTTGGTGTATTGGTCTTCTTGGGCTGCTATAACAAAATACCACAGGCTGGGGGGCTTAAACAACAGACATTTATTTTTTCACTGTTCTGAAGGCTAGAAGTACAAGGTCAAGCTTTTTGTCAGCATTGGTTTTTGTGAGGCTTTTTTCTGGCTCCTAGGCAGCAGTCCTCTCACTGTGTCCTCACACGGCCTCTTCTTGTGCATGCAGGGAGAGGTCCAGACGTCTTCCTCTTCTTATAAGGACAAATCCTGATTGGATTAGGGTTCCACCTTTATGATCTAATTTAACCCTAACTACCTTCCCAAAGACCCTGTCTCCAAGTACCATCACATTGGGGATTAAGGCTTCAACATATGAATTTCAGTGAACAAATTTGGCCTCACATAAAATAGGTATTTGAAAATTGACTCTATGTTCTCATATTTAATAGTTCCCTGAAGGTATTGCCACTTCTATTCATGGCTCCTACTACTGTAAATCCCTGAGAGATTGCCTTTTAAAAAATTATCTTGGGTCAAGAAAAGCACTTTTTAAGTGCACAAATTATAAATGTATAGCTTAGTGAATAATCACAAAGATAACAACTATGTAACCATAACTCAAATCAAGAAAGAGAAAATTATAATACCTCAACCTCCCATCTCATAATCATTACCTTTTCTAAAGGTTAACCATTATTGTATTAAAAATATTGACTTTTAATACTACAGTTTAGTTCTTCCTACTTTTGAATTTTATAAAGGGGAACCATATAGTGCGGGCTATGTTGTGTCCGGTTTTTTATGTGATGTTGTTTGTATGAGTCATCCATGTTGCTGGGTGTAACTGTAGCTTGTTCATCTACACTGCTATATAGTATTCCATTGCAAGAAGATACCATAACTTACTTTATTCCTACCACCACTCATGAACATTTGGGTGATCACAAATAATGCTACTATGAATATTTTCATACATATCTTAGTATATACATGCACGTATTTCTATTGGGTATAATTTAGAAGTGGATTTACTGGCTCACAAAGTATACATGTTGTTAATTTTATAAGATATGCCAAATTATTTTCCAAAGTGGTTGTACCAGTTTGCACTCTTACCAGGAATAGATAAGAGGTTCATAGCTTCACATCTTTATCTTATCATTATCTTTAAGCCAATCTTTGGTATGTATCTCATTACAGTTTTAATTTGCATTTTTTTCCAATTATGCATAATTAATCTCCTTTCTGTGTCTATAGATTTGTCTATTCTGGTCAGTTCATATAAGGGAAAACCTACCACCTGTGGTCTTTTGTAACTGGCTTCTTTCACTTAACATGATGTTTTCAAGTTTCATCATTGTCACATCATTACATTGATGTAGCATTAATACATCATTTTAATTGATGAATATTTCACTGTTTGGAAATATTACACTTCATTTATCCATTTAATAGGTGATGGACATTTAGGTTGTTTCTGTTTGGGGGCTATTATGAACAATGTTGCTCTGAATATTCATGTACAAGTTTTTACATGGACATGTTTTCATTTTCTTGGGTAGATACTTAGGAATTTAATTGCTGGGTTATACTGTAGCTCTCTTTGTAACATTTTGAGGGGTTTCCAAACTATTTCCTCAGTAGCTGCACCATATTACATTCCTAGATGCATATGAGTGTTCTAATTACTCCACAACCTTGCAAACACTTGTAACTTTTTTATTACAAATGAATAGTGGGTGTAAAGTAGTATCTCATTGTGGTTTTGATTTCCCTCAAAGATAATATTAATGGCCAATAGGCACCTCATTAATATGGTGAGTAATTATGAGATAAAAATTCATAATATTGGCCATTAATATTATCTTTTTTGGAGATATTTCTATCCAAACTTTTTGCCCATTTTCAAATGGGTCTATTTGACTTTTTATTATTGAGTTGTAAGAATTCTTTATATATCTAAATATAAGGCCCTCATCAGATATATGATTTGAAAATATTGCATACCTTTATGGTTTTATACCCCTAAGACACTACTGTTTAGTCTTGCCCATTTTCAAATTTGGTATATCTTTGCCTTTCTTTTAGTATCCTCTCATCTCCTTCCTTGCAATTTCTCTTTGAGTACCTGGCCTGTTTGACCAATGCAGTTCCCACAGTCTGGATTTTGCTGACTATACAATCATGGTGCATTTCAACATGTTCCTCTGTCCCTAGTAGTTCTTAACAACTGGGAGCTGGATCTAGAGGCTTAATCAAGGTTCTCTGGCAAGACTACAAGTGATAGCATGTTATTTCTTTGGAAAGTACCTGTCTAGTTTTTGCTTTTTTTGATACTAGCAGTTGTATATGATGAATGTCTAGATCTATCAACCCATTGGAAGTTGTGAAGTCGGTTATGTGCCGATTTGATCGTTTCTGTTTCATTAACTGGAATAATTCTATAAGATATTTCTTAATAATTTCTTTTTACTTGCTCAGTGGTCCAGAAGATATAGGAAAGGCTTGATTCTTTCTGTTTTCCCAGTGTTCAAGGTAATGAGTTAGGTCCCTGTCATCTTCAGAAAGTGACCACACACACAACCTTATTGTTTCAAAGTCCCATAACAGGGTTTTGCTTAATCTCCTAACTTTAATTTATATCTGCGCATCTTTTTCCATCACACCCCTCATAATTACTTGTTGCTTTATCCCATTTTATAGGTACAAAAGTCTTAGCATAACAAAACAATACTAAAAGTATCATCCCAAAATATGGGTACTGAAAACAGTTTAAAATTATTTGTATATGCTATCCTCTTCTCTTCCTGTTTTCCAATGGATGGACTATAACAATGACACATTATACAATCTTTATGTGGTGTATTCTCCCACTTCTAACCACCCCCATTTAGTCTTCATTCCACAAGTAAGGTTATAGTTCTATACTCATCACTACCCCTTTTGTAGATAACTCTCTGATCATTTTGAAAGGGCTCATGGGAAAAATATTTTCTGAGTCCTCACGTGCTGCTAACACTCTGTTTATTCCCTTTAAACCTGAGGTACATTATGTGTATATAAAATCTTTGGTTTATATTTTCTGTTATTAAATATCTCAAATTTTTATTCCACTTTTCTTGGGTATTAAATAGTGGTGTGGAACAAAAAAAAAAAACCTGATGATAATCTAATTGTCTTTTCCTCATAAGTTATATGCATTTCCCCCCAAATGAGTCTTTTCTTTTTTTTTTATAAGTTCAGTAATTTTATTAGAATGTTTTGGTGTTGGTCATTGTGAATAGATATACTCAAGCATTCAACATGTAGTTTTGAATTTTCAGTTTTCTTAGAGGGTTTTGTTTGCTTGTTTTATACTTCTTTTCTTTTCTTTTCTTTCTTTCTTTTTTTTTGAGATAGTCTCACTCTGTGCCCTGGGGAGCATGCTCGACATCATAGCTCATAGCAACCTCTAGTTCTTGGGCTGGAGCAATCCTCTTGCCTCAGACTCCCAAGTAACTAGAACTACAGGCATGCACCACTACATCTGGCTAGGTCTTGTATTTTTAGTAAAAACTGGGTCTCATTGTTGCTCAGGCTGCTCTTGAACTCCTGAGTTCAAGCAATCCACCTGCCTTGGCCTCCCAGAGAGCTAGGATTACAGGCATGAGCCACTGAACCCAATCTTTT
>NW_003852484.1:5392644-5393540 GCF_000181295.1 Otolemur garnettii | reverse complement strand
ATTGTTGTTTAGCTGGCCTGGAGCGAGTTTGAACCCACCACCCTTAGTGTTGTGGCTGGTACCATAACCACTGTGCTACAGCACTGAGCCCCTTTTCATTTTCTGTTCCTTTTGCCTGGAATGGCCTTTGCCTAATGACTTGTTTCTTGCCATTTAGGTATATTCTCAAATGTTACCTCCTTAGGGAGGCCTTCCCTCATCAAACTATTTTAAGTAATAGCTACCACCCTGACATTCCTGTTTATTTTCCCTGTTTTCCTTTTCTGCTCAGATTACTAATATTCCATATATTTCATAATTTATTTTATGTATTGCCTGCCCACCCCTCTAGGAAAGCAAAGTGCATGATGAAAGTGATTTTTGCAGCCTTTGTTCTTTGATTTACCCTAGCACCTAGTATAGTGTCTGAAGGCCACTTCAATATCTATTTATTGAAATAATGGGTACATTTTAAAGAACCTGACTATGAGAGGCCTTTTAGAATTACAGAGTGTGGTGACCAATAATGCATCAAGAGCAGATAGCTACCTTTTAATGGTAAAATAAGACTGAAAGGATAGTTTAGAATGAAGAGCCATAACCAGGAGGGCTGGGAATCTGGGGCTCTGGAAGTCATGCTTGAGGCTCCTGGAAGGAGCAACCACCAGGAGGGCGAGAGGAGAACTGTGAAAAGCAACTGCTTGGCTATGGCACAGTTTTATGTAGAGTTAATATTATATTAAGCAAGTTGAAAAATGAAAACTGTTATCTTTTAAGCTTGCAGTTCCCATCTCCTGGGCCATAGACCAGTCCATGGCCTGTTAGGAACTGGGCCACACAGCATCGCTGCCTGAGCTCTGCCTCTTGTCCCAACCCTTCTCCTCACTCCACCTCTGCCTTGTCTGTGTAAAAACTGT
>NW_003852484.1:5388311-5392409 GCF_000181295.1 Otolemur garnettii | reverse complement strand
GGATCACTGTTCTAAGAAGTTATCTTTATCTCCATCATCTAGTATGTTCTGGGCAGTTAATTTGTTCATTCAGGAAACAAAGTGTAGTCCAGGCACAATAGAAACACAAAGATGAATAAACTCAAGGAGCCATTATCTGGAAGGGATACAGAGCCCCTTTCCTCCAATCTAGTAAACGCCATCAGCATTCACTGATGACGGGATGATGACAGCCATGTCATAACAGTATTTGTACAAAAAGGGGTGTGACCCCTTCACGTAGAGCTAATACTGATTTAGGCCTGATTGCAGGATGGACAGACAGCATGAGAAACTGCTCATATACATTAACCCTGATCCTATTCATTAACTTCCTCTGACTTAACTGCATTGCATCCCATGGCCAGTACCCAAGAAAGACCTCATCCCTGCTCTCCCTCATTCAGTCCTTGGCCCTGCACAACCACCCCCAAAACAAGCTATATGGTTGGTATTTATTCTAGGCCTGGCTGGCTCTTCTTCTTCCTTGGCCAGGAGCCATGAAAGCAGGGGTTATGGAGAAGGTCCCAGTCCTTAGAGGGCACAATAGTGTGCAAATTTTTTTATGGCCCAAAAGATCAGTACTGCTGTCCTCTCTTCCCGGTCACCTTCTCTTCAGCTCCTGTTACTCAAACCACAAAGAGGACAGACTTGAAATGATCAATATAAATGGAGCACAGCTCCTATCCCTGCAGTAAGGCATTTTATAAGCTATTTAATAAAAAAAGAGGATAATTTTTTGACTTGCTCATGTTTTTCCACTCAGGTGATGCATTTAAAGTTTCTAGGAGCCTTTAAATTGCATTTTACACAGTATCCTGAGCGCAGTAAGTATTCAGCTCAGTAAATATTTACTACTTATATTGACAGATAAAATTCAGTCTGATGACAATTATAAGGCTTTCAGGAATAGAGATGAGTCTAGCCCCTCTAAAAAGCATGGAGAGCTTGAAAGTTTTTATAATAATGGGAAATAGTGTGACTCCTAAGGAGTCAGAGAGACTCTGAGAAGGGTATAATAAGAACACACTTGAGAACCATAACTTAAGTAGCATATTGGATTTTCTAAAGGCGGAGAAGACAAACACAACACTCAACCCTGTCAGATGTAGCTGGGGTCGGCATAAAGACCCTAACTGGGAAGGAAGTTGTAGTGGCATGAGGAGGCCACAGGGATGGACTTGCTTCTCCATTCCCCAGCATCGGTCTCTGGCTGCCATGTCAGCCCAGTGTACAGGCAAAGGTGGCAGGTTCCTTATGCACAGTTCCCAGTGTTGGAGCCAAACTTATCAGGGCCCCAAACAACTTTGTTCATTCTTGCAAAGTTCACCAAGAAGCAAGGACCTGAGGACTCTTTATCCAGGCCATTTCTCAGGGCTGTGTTTGCAGTTAGCATCTCCCTGTAGACAAAGAACAGCCTTGTCACAACTCAGGATAAAAGCGGTGAAGCTGCCAGGCGCAGGGCCCCTCTCCTTGAATAGCAGCCCACTGTGTGTGTGAGCATCCAGCATGGGTCCTTCATTGTCCTCACATGGCTTGGCATGTGGGAATCAGCACAAGCCCAACATGAAGCTCTGACTATTCTTTTTGCTGTGAGTAATGGAGGACTTCATTTCTAAACCAGGAGTCTCTTTTGCTTTTACCCATGAAACAGTATCAGGCTAACTTGTTAAGTTGCAAGTAAGGTAAAAGCTCAGACAATTCTTGTTACTCGAACTTCCTGATTTCCCAGGCAGTAAAATCTCAGATATCACTGTGGGGATGCCACCCTTAATTCTGAGAAGTAACAATATGCATACAACAATTATCATTGTTTTACCAGTGATAGTGAAAGAACATCTCAAGATAAAAGGTAGTCCTTTAACTGAACAAGTTTAGCTTTGTACAACATTTCCCTTAGTTTGTGCATTTCAGAGGAGGCATCAGAAGAGCCTCCTTTTGGGCCTGAAATATCTGCTTTGTTCAAAGAGTTGAGTTATTATGGTCCTTATTAAGCTGCCAAAGGAACGTAGGAAATTCCCCCGTATCAATCATTAATATCAATAAAGTTATCAGATGGGTTTAAGGACACCTAGCAGAGTTCTGGAAAAGGACATTAGATGCAGTATATTTTTTCACCATGAGAACCTTCTCAGAAAAATAATGTTTGAATAATATATTTTAATAGCTTTATTGAGAGATAACAGGCATATAATAAATTGCACATATTTAAAGTGTATGATTTGGTAAGTTTTGATCATATATATACATACACACACATATATATATAACACACACACATATAATCTGTGAAATAACCACAATCAAGGTAATGAAAATATCCATCACCCCAAAGAGTTTCCACATGTCCCTTTGTAATCTCTCCTTTCTCTCTTCATCAACCCCACCTACCTGTAGGCAACTACTGATCTGCTTTCTGTCACTACAGATTAGTTAACAATAGATTAGTTTAATTTTTTAGAATTTTGTATAATTGGAATTACATAGTACTTAGTCTTTTTTGCCTAGCTTTTTTCACTCAGTGTAATTATTCTGAGATTCATTCATGTTCCTCCAAGTACCCATAATCCATTTTTTTTTCCTGCTGAGTAGGATGCCATTGTCTGGATATACTGCAATGAGTTTGATGTGTTTGTCCATTCACCTGCTGATGGACATCTGTGCTATTTCCAATTTTTGGCTATTGAAAATAAAGCTACTATGAACATTGATGTACAAGTCTTTGTATAGACATATAGTTTCATTTCTCTTGGGTAAAAATCTAAGAGTGGAATGACTGGATTATATGGCAGGTGTATGTTGAACTTTCAAAGAAACTTCCAGCAAGTGGTTGTTCCATATTATGTTCTCACCAAAGTGTATGCCAATGTTTGATTTAGTCAGTCTTTTAAATATTTGCTATTCTGATATGTGTGTGGTACTATTTCATTATAGTTTTATTTGCATTTTCTTAATAACTAATGGTGTTGAATATCTTTTCACATATTTATTTGCCATCCACAGATCTTTGGTGAAGTGTTGTTCAAATCTTTTAGTAATTTTTTTAACTGAACTTTTTTTCTCACTATAATGGTCCATTCCTTTCTGAGGGGGAATATGTTCTAAGATCTTTAGTGGATGCCTGAAACCATGGATAATACTGAACCTTATATATATTGTTTTTTTCTTATCCATAATAAAGTTCAATTTATAAACTATGAACAGCAAGAGATTAATAGCAATAAGTAACAATAAAATAGAACAATTATAATAATATGCCAGAATCACTACTTTTGCACTTTGGGGCCATTAGTAAGTAAATTAAGGATCACTTGAACACAAAGCACTATGATACCACAATAATTCATCTGATAATCAAGAGGTGGGTAGTACCTATAGCATAGATATGCTAGCCAAAGGGACAATTCATGTCTCAGGAGGTTGGGAACAGGACAGCATGAGATTTCACCATGCTACTCAGAAAAGTGTATGATTCATGAAACTCATGAATTGCTTATATATCTGGAATTTTCCATTCAATATTTTCAGACCACAGTTAACCATAGGTAACTGAAACCATGGGAGTGAAACCACAGATAAAGGTGGTACTGTACTGTATATTTAGAATCTTTTTTATATTCAGAATACAAGTATTTTATAAGATACTTAGTTTGCAAAAATTTTATTCATTTTATTCATGAAATTTTATTTCATTCTCTTAAGATTCTCTTTGAAGGAGGAGATGCTCTTAATTTTTATGAAGTCCAATTTATCAGTGTTTTCTTTCATGAATCGTGTTTTTGTTGTTGCATCTAAGAAATCTTTGGTTATTCCAAGGTTACAACATTTTTATCTTGTTTCTTTTATAAGTTTTACAATTTTAGGTTTATAGTTAGGTCTATAATCCATTGTGAATTAATTTTTGAACATAGTGAAAGATGTAGACAGATCAAAGTTCATTTCTGCACATCCAATTATTCCAGCACCATTTGCTGAAAAAACTGTCCCTTCTCTACTGAATAGCCTTTCTGTGGCTGTTAAAAATAAGTTGACCTGGGTGGCTCCTGTGGCCCAAAGGAGTAGGGTGCCAGCCCCATATGC
>NW_003852484.1:5290226-5387769 GCF_000181295.1 Otolemur garnettii | reverse complement strand
CCATTTTATCTGACCATACACTGACATTTTTGTACTTGAAAAGGGCATTTATACTAACATTGTATTTTAAATGTAAAAATATACATGTAGACCTATTTAATTTCCCAAGTGACTTCAGTCATACAAACATGATTTAGAGAAGAGATTCTAAAATTTTAGAGTGAAATGGTATGTGCAGATTTACACTTCTAGTTCAACTAGGGTAAAACTCAAGAGCATGTTACAGAATTTATACTTAAATTCTCTAAGAAGTTAAGCAATAGGATTTATCCCCAAACTTTATGAAGCAGCTTTCTCAAATAAAATGTTAGTAAAATGAATCACTGAAAAGTTATATTCTTTTCTGAGACAGAGTCTTAAGCTGTCACCCTGGGTAGAGTGCTGTGGTGTCACAGCTCACAGCAATCTCAAACTCTTGGGCTTAAGTGATTCTCTTGCCTCAGCCTCCCAAGCAGCTGGAGTACAGGTGCCTGCCACAACATCTGGCTACTTTTTGGTTGTAGTTGTCATTGTTGTTTGGCAAGCCTGGGCTGGATTTGAACCCACCAGCTCCGGTGTAAGTGGCTGGCGCCCTAGCTGCTGAGCTACAGGCACCAAGTCAAAAGTTATATTTTCTTATTAACAAATATACCAATAGCCATTTCAGACTGCGAATGTGGACTGTTTTCTATTATATACAAGAAAATTAGACTCACTAACAAGAAATTTCTTGCAATACAAAAAGATAACAAATAATTAAAATATTTGTTTTATCATACAACCAAGCCATATAATTCACTTCCTAAAGTGTCTGAAATGATTAGAAATTGTGGCACTTTCTTTTGTATAAAACCCTTTCCTCTTCATAAAACCCTGAGGTGAAAGGTTATTAATATAATAGAACTGGAACCACAATTCTTCTCATTTCTATATTAAATTGTAACTAGGTTTTTAAAAATTTATAAAGAAATGTGTCAACTTCTAAAGCAGCTCTGTACAGTTTTCAACAAAATTATTTCCAGATCAACTGAGTCAAAGGGCCTAAAATGATCTTATTAAAAAAAGTGTCTTGGGCTGTGCCTATGGCTCAGTGGGTAGGGCACCAGCCCAATATACCGAGGGTGGCGGGTTCAAACCCAGCCCTAGCCAAACTGCAACAAAAAAATAGCCAGGCATTGTAGAGGGTGCCTGTAGTCCCAGCTACTTGGAAGGCTGAGTCAAGAGAATTGCCTAAGCCCAGGAGTTGGAAGTTGCTGTGAGCTGTGACACCATGGCACTCTACTGAGGGTGATTTAAAAAAAATGTCTTTTGAACACTCATTAGTATCAAGATGAGCACCATTTTCCACCTCTACTACTATCTCTTCTGTTACCATAGTCATGGCTCCAGCTAGTGTGATTTCTTCATAGAAGAAATCATCTCTGTTTCCTAGTCTATAATGATGGTCAGACCCATGATCACTGTAACGCTGTTCCTGGCTATAATGTCTAACTGCTAGGTAGGGATGAGAATTCTGTCGGCCTTTACCCTGTGATGCTGGTGTATCTTGGCACCACTGAGAGCTTGAAGACTGGTTAAAAGTATGATGTGATTGAACTGATGGTGAAAATCCTGATTGATCCAGAGGTGGAGAACCAAATTTTCCACCATAGGACATCTGTCTCAAAACACTATTCATCACTGCTTATCTCTGAAAACTTCCTGGAGAAGAGAAAGACCTCTGAATTATCTGTGATGGTGGAGTCATGTCCACAGTCCTTTCATATCTGCCGGTGGAAAAGCTGGAAAAGGAGCTCCTCTGTCACTTTAGTTTCAAGGTTGCCCACAGGGAGCGTGCAGTCCGCTTCCGCTGCCACACCCCCATCTCAGCATTTCCCCCTCCCTAGCCTGGCCCCAACTTCATCTTTTTAAGAGTTATTTTGGCTATTCTAGGTTTTCCATATTTTCATGGGAACTTTAGAATCTGCTTGCCAATGTATATATATTTTAAAAAAGAATGTGACAGTGATAGAGTCAAGTCTATAGATCAATTAGAGAGAATGATCATCTTAACAATATTGAGCCTTCCAAGCCATGAACACAGTATCTCCCTATTTGCTAATATTTAGGTTGTCTTTAATTCTCTCCGCAATGCTTGACAGTTTTCAGTGTGTAAGTATTTCACATTGTTAGATTTTTCATAAATATTTCATTCTATGCTATTTATTGTGAATGATACTGCTTTTAATTTGACTTTTCAATTGTTTGTTATTAGTATATAGAAATACAGTTGAGTTTTGTACATTGATCTTGTATCCTACAACCCTGCTAAACTCATTTATTAGTTTTAGTAGTTTGTTTTTTGTTTGTTTTGAGACAGAGTCTTGCTGTCTCCCTGGCTGGAGTGCTCCAGTATGATCATAACTCACAGCAACCTCAAACTCCTGGGCTCAAGTGATCTTCCTGCCTCAGCCTTCCCAGTAGCTGGACTACTTATTCAAAATGCAATACCTACTACTGTATTTAAACATTGTTGTATTATTTTTATGACTGAACTTAAATATTGTTGTATTATTTTTATTTTGTTAAAATATTTTCCTTCCTCTTGCATGCACACATGTGTGCATATATACACACATAGTCACAAATTCAGAGATCCTAGAACTAGAACTGGAATGGAATAACACATCCAACTATAATGCTGCATCCTTGAACAGATTTTATTGTTCAATAAAGCACTTTCAAAACTGAGTTATTTTATCTTTCCTTGTCTGACCTTGTAAGCTACTTAATTATAGAACGCGTTTTTATTCACAGTGCCTTTTAATATTTTATTCTTTATGCCAAGTCATGCTCTCAGTGTAAACAAAACAGACAGCAAAATCTTTGATGGAGTGAAAGAAATATAGGTATTTCTACTATAATGCTGTGTATAGGTGCTCCTCTTTTAACAGCATATATAAATGCTTGATAAACCTTGCATTCTGCAAAACTGTTTATAAAAATAATGGGTTGTGGGAAAAAATAGAAGGTTATGACACTCAAAACATTTAGCTTTGTAACCAGAGTACTCATAAAATAATAATTATTCCAGCTAAACCACTATCATTCAGTATATGTCCACTATTATTTGGACCCAGGATCACAATTGATTTCTATACTTTTAAATCTCAAAATACAGATTCATGAGGGCATTCATCTATAATAGATAATATGGTCATCAAAATTAAAAATCTGCTGTGGATCTGTGCTTTCTGCAACAATCAATGGAAGTTTTTAAATATAAGGCAAATGTCTTTTCTGTTTCTTCGTCTATTCTTACAGCTTTATGTTAAAAGGAGGACACTAGTTCTTAGAGACATTAAATCAGCCACCACTTGCCCTCAGAGAAGGAACTGCTATAGTACTCTTAGCTTAAGACTTCCTTTTTCAACTGGAGAAAGCTTGCCTCTGAATGCTTTAAACCATTGATTTACTGAAGAAAAGTTACATATAAAACAATGACATATTTTCTTAAACCAACTATCACCAATTGAATATCAATTTGCATTATAGAAATGTGTTGCAGCTGAATGTACTCCATAGTTCTCTAACCTTGAAATGATGATTTTCCTAGTAATGTTCTTTTTTTTTTTTCTTTTTTAAGACAGTCTCAAGCTGTCACAGTGGGTAGAGTGCTGTGGCGTCACAGCTCACAGCAACCTCAAACTCTTGGGCTTAAGTGATTCTCTTGCCTCAGCCTCCCAAGTGGCTGGGACTACAGGCATCCGCCATAACGCCCAGCTATTTTTTTGTTGTTGCAGTTGTCATTGTTGTTTTAGCTGGCCCAGGCTGGGTTTGAACCTGCCAGCCTCAGTGTATGTGGCTGGCGCCCTACCCACTGAGCTATGAGCACTGCCCCATAATGTTCTTGACAGTAGCCACAGTTAGGATTTAAATCTCCTTCCTCCTATTCTCACTGAATGCACATTTACTGAACTCCTATTGTGTTCCAGAGTCTGTTCTAAATGCTGGAAACAGTGGAGAGCACAATAGGGCAGACAAGGTCCCTGTGTTCACAGACTTAACATTCTGAGGGGGGATGCGAATGACCAAGAAGTAAATCAATAAATATGGTAGTATCAGATTATACTTGATATACAGGGTGATAGAATGTGAAGTGAATGAGGAGATTGACTCTGGGTAGTGAGGCTACTTCTCTGAAGAGATGGTGCTGGAGCCAACACCCGTAAGATGAAAAGGAACTAGGCCTGGGAAGACCTGGGGAGACTGTCAGAGAGAAGAACAGGCATGGTAAGTATAAAGGCCTCTAGTTGGGAGTGAGCTTAGTGAGTTTGCAGAATAGCATGTAAGGTGGCGGGGGCAGCCTCTGGGTACACTCCAGTTGGAGTGCCACATGTCACCACTATGCTGAGGCTGACTCAGCAACCAAGTCACTGCTGTTCAACAACTGCATGTCCTCCATGCCTAAAATGGCACTCCCAAATGCTACTGACCAATCCACATCTGAGTGCCTAACCCATAGGCAATGGAGCACAACATGCTTTGTCACCACTCACCATAAGGCTGGAGTGGGCTGGATGTGTTTGAACGGTCTGAGAAAGTTGTTCCATCCAGCGAGTCAGTGGTGGGCCAAGAAGAGAGGGTAGAAACAGGGCTCATCAGGAGGCAGCCCACAAGCTGGGCAGGAAGAGGGCGGGGTGCTGGGGTAGGGGATGGGCCCTGAGAGGAGGATAAAATTACAGCCAAGGCATGAGTCTATAAATCTCTTTGGAAAAAGGTCACCTGGATTCACCTACTTTCTAGCCTCCAGAATTTTCTAGCAAATAGCCAGGCAGTAGAGATTCATTGTTTTTGCAGAATCTTTAATACCCCTGACTGGTTCCGTTGTGCTGTCTACAAACTTTTATGTTGCTTTGGTATCTTTCTCTACATGTCTTCATTTTTTAATACAAATGCTTCATCATCTCAGAAGGACTATATCTCCTTTTGGGGGAGAGACTTTCTTCATCTTCTTCTTCGGATTTCCTCCCAGTAGCTAGCCCAATACTGGGTTAGATCTTTCTGCTTCACAAGAGGGAACTTTACTGCAAGGCCAGACTATTTCAGGGGGAATTTCTCATGTAGCTTAATACCATGGTGAGAGACAAGCTTTGCTGACAGCAGCTAGCAGCTTGTAGTGCCAGATGATACCAGCAGTCTGGGTTTCAGACTGGCTATGGGCAGTGAGAAACCGGGCATGGGGCTGCTTACCTGTTCTTCCTGCAGCGAATTGTGAAGGCGAGAAAAAAAAGCATCAGTAGAAGTCCACAGCTGAGAAATGTCCAAACAATACCCAAGAGGACAGGAGATAATGAAGAGATGGTCTTACTGCTATGGTGGGAAGATGTCTGAGGACAGAATAAAGGGAAGTTGTTTGGAATGAAGGATTTTCCAATAGATCAAACAGGAACTGCCCCATCATCATCAAAGCTGGGAAATACATGTCCTGCTTGAGCAGTCCCTTCTCCTCCTCCTCCACCTCTTCCTCCCACTACAGCGACCACCACCACGTATGTCTGAGCAGTCCTGATACCCCATGGCTGCTTACTTACAATGGTTGTCTTGCAGAGATCATGAATGGGTCTTTGATCCAGCTCCTGGCTAGGAAAACTGTCACAAAATTCAGAGCAGTTTATTTCAGGCTCCATGTCACCACATGCCCCTCTTGGTGTGTGCTTATTCACAGTCTTGGTTATCCCCAAGTAGAGATGCAGATCTTGGACTAAAACACAAGAGCAACTCAAATCTTTTCTTCAGAGGCCTCATTTTGGATTGGTTCCTGGTTCAGAATTCAGAATGAACAACTCATCCAGGGGAAGGCAAAGGATTATTTCAGTAGGCTTCTTCATCAGACACCCTCCAGCATCCTTCAACTGGCCCCCCACCGCCAGTGCATACAACATGAGCAAGGAGTGGGCATCTTAGTAGCCATCAGGTTACACAAAGTGATGATTCTGGCTTACCACCAGATGGCAGTCACTGCTCCAAAGACTCCACATGGGTTCCTGAAAAAAAGGAAACAATAAAAACTGTTAAATAAATACACAGCCACACAAATGGTTTGTTACAGATGTTTTAAAATATTTTATACATTTTAATTATATACATTGTTATATATTACAAAGGTTTTAAATATTATATGTTTAAATAAAATATTTTAAGCCATTGTAATAATATGTTAAAAACAAAAATAAAGCATATCTAAAAATTACCAGGTAAAAACTCTGAAGTCTCCCTCTTCAACTCCTTTTTATGTCTGAACACTGTAAAAGCCTTAGATGCTTCCTTTCCCCCCTACTAGCAAACTCCCTAACCTTCCAAGAGCTCTCCATGCAGCTATGGCATAAGCTCTGTGTGATCCTGGGTGGCATGACCTCAGGTGCCTTGTACTGTCTCCATACACGGTCTGTCAGTCACTCTAGCTCTTGTTCTCTCAGTAAGTAGAGGAACATTCTATGTCTAATTAACTGGGGTCACAGTCAAGCCCTTTGCAAGAGTTTTTGTTGTTTGTTTTTAAAAGAGGTGACATAGGCTACTTTTGGGCAATAGGGAAAAACATTGAGGAGCTCTGGAAATTCCCACAGAGAGAGTGAGTGGCCAGAGAATGGTGTTTTTCTCAGAAGATGCTTGCAATATGAATATTGTGTTTAAAAAGAAGCTCAGTCTTGTAGAGCAAAGGTAGAAAAACACAAAGGCTCAAATTAGCACCAGTAGAAAAGAGACATATCCTACTTCTTTAAGGTAATCAATCCCTTAATAGAGAAAATAGATTAGAAATGTTACCAGTGGCAATTTAAAAGAGGATCCCACTTCTGCCTTGTGCTTTTGAAACAGCTTAGCACAGTTTTCTGTGATGATGGAGGAAAATTGGACAAGGCAAAAAGTATAAATTACTATTATTTCAGTAGCCACCAAAATTGGGCCCATATTTAAGCTAGAACAATAGTGACAGGTGTAGAATGCCATCTTTGGATTCTGTGTGCTTAGGCACAAACAATACAGCACCAGGTGCCGCCCATTCACTGGCCTCTCAGATGTTCCTGAATTATTTACCAGGTTCATTACAATGAAATCCCCAGACATCTAAAAGCCACTATCTCCTGTCAAGACATTTACATTCTTGCATAGACCGGTCAGATTACTGAATGCAAAATTAAGGAGCAAATATAAAAACCTATTTGCCATATTCATGATCTATGTGTATCTGACTTATTAAATATTAAAAAAATAAAACAAACAAAAATAAAGATCTTGAAAAATGTTCAAAAAAACCTATTTGCATTCTAATTTGGTTGAGATTTTAATTGATAAAAAGAATTTTTTTTCCTTTTAAAAAAGTTACATTTCCTATTATGCCTTCTAGCATATCACAAACCACAGGGAGGCCTATACTACATGAAGGATTGGAAGAAGATGTATTTTTCCTGTTTTGCCTTGTAATTGTATTGGCAAATGAGTACGCTTACATTTGAACCATTATTAATTTCATGTTTATATATCCTGATAGGGAAGAAATATGTATGTACATGTATTGATGTGTATATGTATATATAAAAAATCTCATTTTATTCTCACTATAGGAGTGTTATGTGACATAACAAGCATCGTTCCTCATTTTCAAATAAGGAAACTAAAGAGCAAGAAGTGGAGAACCCTGCTTGAAATCTGCAAAGGCAGGAATCTAGGAATTTACATTCCAAGGTCAATATCCTCCCAGTATATACTCCACATGGAGGAGACACAGGACTGACTTCTCCCACGAAGACATTAATGGTCTGTTGGGTTTCTCCAGCTTTAGGTCTAGGGCTGTGCTTCTGTGTGTTCCCTAGAGTATGGCATACTATAGCATATCTATGCCAGTGGTTTTCAACCACAGAATTTTGCACCATCAGGGGACATTTGGAAATGTCTGGAGACATTTGTGGTTGTCAAAATTGGGAAAAGGGTGCTATTCATATCCAGCAGATAAAGGCCAGGGGTGCTGTTAAATATCCTACAATTCACAAGGTGGTCCAAACAACAAAGAATTATCTGGCTCCCCAGTGTCAGTAGTTCTAGAGTTAAGAAATTCTGGCCAATAGTGGCAGGCACCTGTAGTCTGAGCTACTCAGGAGGCCAAGGCAAGAGAATCACTTAAGCCCAAGAATTCAAGGTTGCTGTGAGCTGTGACGCCATGGCATTCTACCAAGGGTGACATAGTGAGACTCTGTCTCAAGAAAAACAAAAAGAAACTCCGGTCAACACTGTGGATTCCAAAAGAGCTAACATAATCATAAGCTCAAATAATCTTTGAGAAATTTTGTGAACACGATGGGCCTGTTCATCTGAAAGTCCCAGGGAAGGCAACTCTGACTTGGGATAAATGTCTGACTATATTCTAAATGTCCCCTTGAATACTGAACTCAATGTCATGGAACTTTGAATGCCAGGCTCCCCATTAGTCCATGCACATCCAGTATAGAAACTTTATATACCATGACATAGGGCCCCCACATAGATCAAGCATTTAACTCCCAAGTTGGCAAACATTCAGAGATTCACGTGTGAGAATATGGTAAATAGCAATGACTCAGTTATTGACAGCAAAGAGTTAAATAGTTTTGAAAATTCTTGAGTGATTGGGAAAATAGGTGGAGAGTAGTCAGAGGGGGTAATGGTGACAGACACAGAATCCAAAGCACAAAGAGAAGGGTCTGCCAGGGCCTTCCAAAAGCAACCCTTCCGTCAGGTCCCCACATACAAAGTTTCTCAGGGTAAACTGTTCATGTCATAGAAAGTAGTGGACCCAAATTTATGCATGGTAATGACTGCAATTTGTTTGATAGAGATTATAAAATCCTGCCCAGTGATTAGGACCAGGCAAAAAAAAAAAAAAAAAAAAAACATGAAACTGCTATACTGTTTCCAAGTGTAAGATGGTAATTTATAGATTCATAACTCTCAACAGCCCTATTCCTCCCCCCCCAAAATCTCCCCTTTTATTCTGCATGTTATTTCTGGACATGGAAAAACTAAGCATACCACTACTGTCTTTTAACAAGTTTTGTTGTAATTAATAGAACTTTTGCTTTTGTCCATGAGGAATTAACGGCTATAGGAATTGCTTTCTCCTGTAAACAACATGAAAACCAGACAAAACATATGGAACAAGTCTTTTTAGGCATTGGATAACACATACCATAGGAATATGGTTTCTAAGAGATATTGCCTAGAAGTAGTTTCCAGGCCATAGAACCTGGAGGGAGAAACAGACAGAAACTTAAAATCTTCCTGAGATAAGGAGAATAGATTGGAGTTTGGGGAAGTTGAGGTGGCTAGATTTTTGTGGGGCAGAGTATAGACAAGAGAGATACAGGAGGCACTTTGAAAATCTGCAGGAGATTCCCTCAGTCTTTTACTGAGTACAAATATGGGCATGACTAAGAGGTAATTACTTGAAGTTGAAGAAATAACCACTGGTAGGCAGTAGCTGAATAATTTCCAGAGCTCTTAAGGAGCTGAGACTACTCTGTGTTCCCCTCAGCCAGAGTTGAGAGACCTCACAATAAACAAGACAATGTATAGAATTCTTAGAAAAACTAAGTCTTGTATGTGAAACTAAATTACCTCAACAATAGAGCCTATTCTGGATCTGCTTACATATTACTTAAAAGAAAATCTCAAAAGAACCAAGTGATCCACAAACAACAACATACAATTCAAAATGTCCAATATCCAATAAAAAATTATCAGGCATTCAATACACAACAAAAAAATGATGCATAACCAAAAATAAAAAAAAAAGATCAATAAAAATAAACACAGAAATAACAGAAATAACTATCACGCAGGACCCTGAGACAACTATTATAAACACGCTCCAGGATATAAAGCAAAACATTAATAAAATGAGGAGAGAAATTAAAGATATAAAGAAGACCCAAATAGAACTACCAGAAATAAGAATAATAAGAATACAATACCTAAAATAAAAAATATATCAGATTAGAAATATTGGTCAATTTAAAGATGTGGCAATAGAAAGTATCCAAAAGGAACTACAGAGAGAAAAATGACTAATAAAAATAAATATAGCCTCAGTAAACTTAGAACAATAGCAAGTGGCCTAACATATATGTAATAGGTGTTCCAGGGGGAAAAGAGCAGGAGGAGTAGAAAAAATACTTGAAAAAAGTAATGATCAAGGCTGTGCCTGTGGCTCAAGGAGTAGGGCACTGGCCCCATATACTGAAGGTGGTGGGTTCAAACCCAGGCTTGGCCAAAAAAAAAGACCAAATTTTTTCCATGTATGTTGAAAAGTATAAACTCACAAATGAAAGAAGCTCAACCTGTGCCCAGCAGAATAAACACTAAAAAACATAAAAGAAAGGCACATAATAATGACATTCCTAAAATGCAGAAATAAAGATAAAATTTTAGGAGCAGATTATGTACAGAGGAATAACAAAAACACTTACAACAGATTTTCCATCAAAATCTATGCAAACCAGAAGAGAATGGAATGATATCTTTCAAGTGGTACCAAAAAAAAAAGTCAACCCAAAATATAGTACCTACTAAAAATGTTTTTCAGAAATGCAGGTAAAATAAAGACATTCTCAGAAAAAATTTGAGTAATGCACCATAAAGAAATGTTAGAGGAAGGGCTTCAGGAAGAAATAAAATGATACCAGATGAAAATTTTGATCCATACAAAGGAATGAAGATTGTTCAAAATTGTATATATGAGTAAATATAAAAACTGTTTTTGTTATTTTTTTTAAAGCTATGCTTATAAACATGTACTTATTGGAAAATAACACATATACTGAATTCTCCTTTACATGCACAGCACCTATATTCTTTCATTTCTCACACACTATTGCCTTGCTTTCATTGCCAGTTGAGCTGCACCCTGCACTACCAACAAAAAACCAAATCACAACAGAGTTCTGGAGCTAGGAAGTGATGGGATGAATATATAAGGGTATAATAAATATATATTTGTGCAGAATTCCATGGTGACATCCCCCCTTTCCCCAAAAGTCTATTGCCAGTGATATTTATCCACTTAATAATTTTTTTTGTGAGCACCGACAATATGACAGGCACTATTCTAGGCACCTGGCATTCATTGGTGAACAAAATAAAAATCCCTACCTTTAAAGAATTTGTGCTCCAAAGGGAGTAACCAAACAATAATCAGTGGGCACAATACATAAATGAACAAAATAATGTTAAAGAGGGGAGGAACAAGATGGCAGACTAGAAGCAGCCTGCACTCACTACTCTCAAGTAGTGTTTGCATGTAGAGTTTTGCCCATGAATGGATCAAGGTTTGCATGTAGAGTTTTGCCCATGAATGGATCATCTTGATGAGAGCACTGTGAATTATCAGAGAAGTGTCTGGAGACACCCAAAGTGGGAGAGACTGGTGGGGTTATCTGCTCTGCAAGATTGGAAAGTACCTGGGAAATGAATCCACATACAGGGATGGGTTAGATGAGAGAACCCTGAAAGTCCTCACTTCCCCAGTGGACACTGCAACCAAAACTGTGAGGGGGTTCCTCCACCACAACAGGCCTTTAAATTGATGGAGGAGCTGCTTGAAGACAGTACAGCAGCATTACACTAGAGAGTGGGGACAGTGGGTTCTTGCCAGCTTATGATCTGAAGTTGCTGCAATGGACATCACTCTGTGCTCTTAACCCTACAGCACCAGGTCTGCAGAGGAGTCATCTCCACTGCAACTATCTACCCAATATCCCTGTTAGCCTAGAGCAGTCACTTTCACTTGCACTTTGACTAGGTGCTGTGCACCAGTCACCTCCCAGAAATTAGAGTAGAGCAGGTAAACAATAGCCCTCAGCATCTGCCACCACCATCTTGCCATCTTGATAGCAGAAGAACCTCAGAGTTTGAAGACAAAGCTTTTGAATTAACCTAGTCAGTAAAATATGCAGAAAATAATAAAGAAGAATAAACATTCAGAGAAATATGGAACCATGTGAAATGAACCAATATATGAATTATAGATGTCTCAGAGAGAAGAAGAAAAAAGTAAGAAGCATGGAAAACATATCCAAGGAAATTATTGAGGTGAATTTCCTTAGTATAATCATTGATTCAGATATCCAGATACATGATGGCCATCAAAGTCCAGGAAAATTCATAGCAAATAGAATATCTCCAAGACACACAATCATCATTCTGACCAAAGTCAAAATAAAGGAGAGAATTCTACATGCTGCAAGACAAAATAACTAATGTACAAAGCAAAGCCCATGAGGCTAATAGCAGACTTCTCAATGGAGTCCATCTTACAAGGCAAAAGAGATTGGGGCCTCATTTTTTGTCTTCTTGATTAAATAGAATCGCTGCCAGCCAAGAATTTTGTATCCTGCAAGACTAAGCTTCATAAATGATGGAATGATGGAGAAAAAAAGATCTTCCCAGACAAGCAAATACTAAGGGAATCTGTCAGTAGTAGTTATGCCCTACAGGAAATGCTCAAAAGCCACCAGTGTAAAAATACCCAAAAGATAAAGCTCATAGCTCTTTTAAGACAACAGCACAAGAAGGAAAAGAAAACAATAAAGTATCATCCAACATGATGAACAGAATAGTACCACACATATCAATACTAACACTTCTGTGAATGATATGAATGGCCTACTTGAAAGACATAGACTGGCTGAATGGATGAAAAAAACTAACCAACAATGTGTTGTCTTCAAGAAACACATCTAAACCACAAGGATTCACAGACTTAAAGTAAAGAGATGGAAAAAAATAATTCCATGCAAATGGAAACCAGAAGCAAGCAGGTACCCATACTCATATCAGATAAAATAGACTTTAAATTAACAATGGTCAAAACAAAGAATGAAAGAAAGAAAGAGATGGTCATTAAATAAGGGCAAAGGGAGCAACTCAACAAGAAGACATAACAATCCTATATATATGTGCACCTAATACAGGAGTTCCCAGATTCATAAAGAAAATTTTACTAGCCCTAAGCAAGCAAACAGTGGCATTTTAATTTCTTGGGACTTTAACACCCCACTGATAGAACTGGATAGATCATGGAAGCAGAAAATGAATAAAGAAACACTAGACTTAAAGAAGACTCTGGTACAAATGGACCTAACATGGATTTGCAGAACATCCTTCCCCCAAACAACTTAATATACATTCTTCCCATCAGTGCATGGGACATTTTCCAAGACTGATCATATCTTAGGCCACAAAACAAATCTCAGTAAATTAAAAAAATCAAAATCAGACCATGCTTCTTCTCAGAGCACAGTAGAATAAAACTAGAAATCAATCCCAAGAGAAACACACAAAATCTAAACAAAGTCACAGAAATTAAACAACTTGCTGCTGAACAATCCTTGCATCAGTGATGAAATAAAGATGGAAATCTAAAGATTCTTTGAACAGAATGACAAAGGGGACACAGGCTTTCAAAATCTATCTTATACACAGAAAATAATGCTAAAGTGAAAGTTCATGGCCTTAAAAGCCTATATCAGAAAGACAGAAAGATAAAGTTAACAACCTAATGTCATATCTCAAGGAAGTAGAAAAAGAAGAACAAATCAAATTCAAAGCCAGCAGAGGAAAAGAAATAACAGAGCTCAGGGCAAAACTAAATAAAACAGAAACAAAAATAAAAAAAAAAAAGTACACAGGATCAATGAAATCAATGAAACAAAGTTGATTATTTGAAAAGATAAACAAAATCAGTACACTACTAGTCAGATTAACCAGAAAAAGAGAAAGAACTCAGATAAGCTTAATCAGAAATGAAAAAGGAGACATTATAACTATATCACAGAAATACAAAATAGGAAAAAAATAAATTCCTAGAAACCCACAACTTCCCCAGCATGAATAATAAAAACATAGAAATCCTGAACAGGGAAAAATGAGCAATGAGGTTACAGCAGAATAAAAAATTTCTCAACAATAACAACAAAGTCCTGGACCAGATGGATTCAGAGCTGAATTCTACCACATCTACAAGAACCTATCCTATAGAAATTATTCCATAACATTGAGAAGAAGGGAATGAGTCCTCTATAAACTCTTTCTATGAAGGCAGTATCATCTTGATACCAAAGCGAGGAAAGGACACAACAAAAAAGAAAACTATAGACCAATATCCCTTATGAACATAGATGCAAAATCTTCAACAAAATACTAGGAAACTTAATTCAACAACATGGCAAAAATATAATTCGTTGTAACCACATAGATTTCATCCTAGAGATGAAAGGATGGTTTAACACGTGTAAAACAATAACTGTGATTTACCACATGAACAGAAACAAAAGCAAAGACCATATGATCATCTTAATAGACACAGAAAAACCATTCAATAAAATCCCCCACCCTTTCATTATAAAAACCCTCAACAAACTAGGCATAGAAAGAATATACTTCAAAAATATAAAAGCTACATATGACAAACCTATAGGCAACATCATACCAAATATGGAAAAGTTGAAAGCATTACCCCTAAAAACTGTCACCACTTCCATTCACCATAGCATCGAAAGTCCCAGCTAAAGCAATCAGGCAAGAGAAAGAAACAAAGGACATCTAAATCAGGACAGAGGCAGTCAAACTGTCCTTGTTTGCTGATGATATGACCTTATAGCTAGAAAATCCTCAAAATTTCACCAAAAGACTAGCAGAATTTATAAAGCAGTTTGGCAAAGTCTCAGGTTACAAAATCCATATGCAAGCAGCACCCATAGCTCAGTGGTTAGGGTGCCGGTCACATACACGGAGGTTGGCAGGTTGGAACCCAGCTTGGGCTAGCTGAACAACAATTACAACGGCAACAAAAAATAATCGGGTGTTGTGGTGGGCACCTATAGTCCCAGGTACTTGGGAGGCTGAGACAAGAGAATTGCTTAAGCCCAAGAATTTGAGATTGCTGGGAGCTGTGATGCCACAGCAATCTACCAAAGGTGACATAGTGAGAATCTGTCTCAAAAAAAAAAAAGAAAAGAAAAGAAAAGAAAATTCATGTACACAAATCAGTAGCATTTCTATACACTCATAACAGTCAAGTTGAGAGTCAAAGACCATTCACAATAGCTACAAAAAAAAAATGATATACCTAGGAATATACTTAATTGAGGAGATAAAAGAGCTACACAAAGATAACTACAAAACACTGATAAATGAAGTCATGGAGGACACAAACAAATGGAAAAAAATCTCTTGTTCATGGATTAGCAAAATAAACATCGTTAAAATGTCCATACTGCCCAAAGTGATTTACAGATTCAATGCAATCTTATCAAAATATCAATGTCATATTTCACAGATCCCCCCAAAATAATTCTAAGCTTTATTTGTAGCCAAAAGAGAGCCTGATTATCCAAAGCAATCTTAAGCAAAAAGAACAACTCTGGAGGCCTCAATTACTTGACTTCAGATTATACTACAAGGCTATGATAACCCAAACAGCATTGTGCTGGTATAAAAGCAGAGGCACAGTCCAATGGAACAGAATAGAGAACTGGAAATAAAACTACACAGCTACAAGCAACCGAGCTTCAACAGAGCAGACAACATACAATGGGGAAAGGAAGCCTTATTCAATAAATGGTTTCTGGGAAAATTGTTTCATACATGAAGAAATGTGAAACAGGACCTTCTTACCATAAACAAAAATTAATTCAAGATGGATAAAATACTTAAGTGTAAGGCATGAAACCATAAAAATTCTAGAAGAAAACATAGGAAAAACTTCTCTACGCAGCAGCCTAGGAAAAGAATTTGTGATGAAGACCCCCAAGGCAAATGCAGCAACAACAACAACAAAAAATTAATGAGACTTAATTAAATTAAAAAGCTTTTGCCCAACATAGTGAATAGACAACTTACAGAATAGTAGAAAATATATATCTGACAAAGGACTAATATCCAAAATCTACAAAGAAGTCAAAACAAATCAGTAAAAAAAAAAAAAAATAGCAATTCCCTATCAGAATTGCTATTATTAAAATATCAAAAAACAACAGGTGCTGACATGGATACAGAGATAAAGGAACATTTATACACTATTAGTGGCATGCAAATTAGCCCAACCTCTATGGAAAACAGGATGGAGATTCCTCTAAGAAATCCAGTAATCCCACTTCTGGGTATCTATCCAAAGGAAAAGAAATCATAAAAGACACCTGCACTAATGCTTATCACAGCCTAATTACAAAGATGTGGAACAAATCTAAATGCCTATCAATTCATAAGTAGATAAAGAAAATGTGGTATGTATGTATAACTCAGCCATAAAAAGAATGAAATAATGTCATTTGTAGAAACTTGTATAGAACTGGAGACCATGATGGTAAGTATCTCATGAATGGAAAACCAAACACCACATGATCTCACTAATACCTGGTAAGGAAACAATGGTTACACATGAGCACAAAGAGACATAAAGGATATTGGAAACCAAAAAGAGAGAGAAGGGGAGTGGCGCTGAAGGATACAAATTTACCAAGTGAGTACAATGAACACTAGTCTAGATGGGCACGCAAAGCCCTGACTTAAGCATTATTCAAAGTATCCAGAGAACTCAAACATTTGTACCCCCTTAATATTTTTAAATTAAAACAAAATAATGTTAAAAGGCGTTGAGGTCAATGGAAGAAAAGGTAGATCACAGAACGAGCATTTGGGAATACTGGAGGGAGGGTGAAACAATTTTAAGTGAATTGTCATATTTGTCCTCATATCACATTAATCTCTTTTGTTACTGCAGGGAACAAGGATGGCATTGATGACAAAAGAATGACTCTCCTCAAAGTCAAATGACAATTATCAACTAAGAACACTAAATTGAGGGAGGGTTTCCTGCTTCTCTTTTGTTCAGCAATCTCTCATCTTCCTGATAACCTTCATCGAGTATTTAGAGCTCTCTGTTTAGACACAGGTCAACCTTTTATAGAATTTTCCTATGTACATCCTCACCTGAAATTTCTCTCTTTGATCTAGTGCCATTTGACTTTCATATTTCAGTGATTCCTGAGAGCTTTCCTTTGTTGTCTTGGTACACAGTTGTGTTTAAAACTGCTTTTTATTTCATAGACATGCTTAAAATTCAGAAGTACAGAGACTGAAAAGCACCGAGAATTAATCATTAACACTTTGACCTATTCATTACAGACTATCTTCTCCTGTCCCCTTACACTGCCCCTTTCTCCCTGAGAAAATCATTCTACTGTTTTTGTATAAACAATATGCAATTTAAAAAGAGGAATACCTCAATTTTAAAAAAGAATGAGGAAATATCTACATACTGCTACAATTGCCAGGATATATTAACAAAATAAAAAGGGAAAGACACATATACTATCTACCTTTTGTGTAAGAAAAGAGATGGGATACACATGGATCATCAGCTTATTTTCAAAAAGAATAGAAAAATAAAAGCACCATCTACAAAAATAAGGAGAGTAAAATAAGAAAGTCGGGGGACAGGAAGGCATTATAGACCTCTCAAACTTTATCATTTTGCTGTGGAAGCCAAAAAATACTTTACATAAGTTTAAAACAAAATTAAATCAAAAGAAGAAAATCAATTCCTAAAAATGAAAGACAAATTGAAATAAATTAACCTAAATATATATCAAGTTGATGGCATAACCACACAGAGAAGAATTGTTTTAAGTAACAGCAATCTGATTAAATACCCTAAGGACAAAAAAATACCCACAAAGAAGTCTTAAACTATATTAGGTGAGTATTTTTCCTATATATATATGAATACATACACATATTCACATACTCACATGTATGTATCTGTTAGGATACAGACAAAAAGTAATTATATTCATGACATTAGGAACCAAGATTTCCAAAGTGAGAGAAAAGAGAGACAGGTATGAAATTAGAAAAAACCCTTTTGGCTCAGCACCTGTGATTAGCACTCCAGCCATATATACCGGGGCTGGCAGGTTTGAACCCAGCCTGGGCCTGCTAAACAACAAGTACAACTACAACAACAAAAAAATAGCCAGGCATTGTGCCTGTAATCCCAGCTACTTGGGAGGCTGAGGCAAGAGAATCACTTAAGCCCAAGAGTTTGAGGTTGCTGTGAGCTGCAACACCATAGCACTCTACTGAGGCAACATAGTGAGACTCTGTCTCCAAGAAAAAAAATCCTTTAATATTTTTAAAAAATTTTAATTGACATAATAATCATACATATTTATGGGGTACATAGTGATGCTGTGATACATATATGTGTAACGTAAAGTGATCAGATTGGGGTGATTAGCATGTCCATCATTTAAAATGTTTATTATTTCTCTGTTTTGAAAACATTAGATATTTTCCTTTTAGCTATCTGACACTACATATACTGTATATTACTGTTCACTATAGTCATTCTACAGTGTTATATAAAACTAGAGCTTATTCTTCCTATCTTGCTTTAATTTTGTGTCCTTTAACAAATCTCTCCCTACCCTCCTATCCTTCTCAGCCTCTGGAATTCTTTGTTCTTCTTTTTACTTCTATGAGAGCAACTTTTTTTAGCTTCTGCATACGGACTGAGAACATGCAGTGTTTAACTTTCTGTTTCTGGTTTATTTCATTTAACACAATAACCTCCAGTTCTACCCATTTTGCCACGAATGACTGGACAGCATTCTTTTTATGGCTGAATAGTACTCCATTGTATATATACGCATTCCACCTTTCCTTTACCCTGCATCTGCGGTCGACACTTAGGTTGGTTCCATACCTTGGCTTTTGTGAATAGTGCTGCAATAAAGATGGAGGTGCTGATGCCTCTTTGATATATCGATTTCCTTTCCTTTGGATAAATGCCCAGTGATGGTATTGCCGAATCATAGGGTGGTTCTATTTGTAGTTTTCTGAGGAAACTCCATGGTGGCTGTATTACACGTTTATAGTCCCATCAATATTGTATAAAAGCTTCCTTTTTTTTTGGCATCCTCACCACCATTTGTTATTTTTGGCCTTTTTTTTCTTTTTTATATTTTTGGTCTTTTTAATAACAGCCATCCTATCTGAAAAATGCTTAATCATTAATTTTTTTTTTTTTTGAGACAGAGCCTCAAGCTATTCCCCTGGGTAGAGTGCTGTGGCATCACAGCTCACAGCAACCTCCAACTCCTGGGCTTAAGTGAGTCTCCTGCCTCCACCTCCCAAGTAGCTGGGACCACAGGTGCCCACCACAATGCCTGGCTATTTTTTGGTTGCAGCTGTCATTGTTGTTTGGTGGGCCCAGGCTGGATTCGAACCTGCCACCTTAGGTTGAGCCACTTGAGCCACAGGTGCCGAGCCACTTAATCATTAATTTAAGTGAGAAACGTCAACATGGTCTCAGGATTTATTTTTATCTTTCTAAAAATTCAAACTTCCTAATCTGTTCACTAAGTCTTATAAATAATGATAATAATTAATACTCCAAGTGCTTAGATTGTATTCTATAAAACTACTTTTTAATAAAAGACATCAAATTTCTTAAGGAAAATGGGTGATTTGAGTTATGGAGCAAGAAATATATAAGATGAACCTGGGATATCTTGTCATATTGGAAAAAAATTTAACCATTTCTACAGAATCATGGCAAAGGGATGTAGGAGTCAATGCAATGGGCTCTCACTAGCCCACAACAGGATAATTTGAGCATCAGAAAGAATAACTACTATAATGCCCTGAAACATGGCACAATATATAAGCACTCAATAAATGCTTATTGAATGAATTCAGCATTGCAGGTAGTAATAGGATATTGTTTAGAGTGTGGTCTACCACATATCATATACGTGGTAGCTTTATCATGAAGGTCTATGGTATAAATTTCTCTTCCTCTCAAATACAGAGGAATACAAATACATGTTTATGTCATGAATAATATTATGATTCTCTCTGTTTTGGCTACTGGAAAACTTAGAATAACATTTGTGGCTCATTTATAGCAACTGTACAGTTTAGGGATCTCTGGTCCATTTTGTTGTCCTATGACTATTTTTCTTTTTTCCTGATTTCCTTACCTCTGTGTCTTTCATCCAACTATATGTTTTAAATGAAAAGTTAACCTAAAGTTAAAACTCATTTTATAAGAGAGGAAACATGGTTTTGATTGAATTAAAGTACTAGGGATGATTCTACCTTATGTGAGCAAATAGATACATTATTTGAAGTACTTCAGTCTCGGATTACCCACTCAGAGAGATAAGGCAGACCAACATGTGAATTCATACAAAATGCATACATGCAAACCAACAATAGAGACAGCATCATACTAGGTGTTCATGCAGTTTCCTTCTGACATCAATATTGCCTGAAGAACTAGCTCTTTATTTACTATTTAGTATCGGGAATAGATACCTGGATCATTATGAATAGCAGGAAATGGAAATGTAAAATGCATTTTCTTCCTTTTTTTTTTTTTTTTTTTTGAGACAGAGTCTCATTCTGTCACCCTCGGTAGAGTACCACGGTGTCATCATAGCTCATAGCAACCTCAAACTCTTGGGCTTAAGTGATCCTCTTGCCTCAGCCTCCCAAGAAGCTGGGACTATAGGTATACACCATCCATGCCTAGC
Organism: Otolemur garnettii; assembly: GCF_000181295.1. Classification (NCBI taxonomy): domain Eukaryota; kingdom Metazoa; phylum Chordata; class Mammalia; order Primates; family Galagidae; genus Otolemur; species Otolemur garnettii. The sequence continues at coordinate 5,367,181 of NW_003852484.1, read as the reverse complement.
TAGGTTTTTTCCCCCTATTTTTTAGTACAGATAGGGTCTCACTCTCATTCAGGTTGGTCTCGAATTTCTGAGCTCAAGCAATCCGCTTGTCTCAACCTCCCAGAGTGCTAGGATTACAGGTCTGAACACTCAGCCATAAAATGCACTTTCAAGTCCTTTTAATGCATTGCATTTGTTCTGGTAGCAAATCTACAAATATCTTGAATATGGGTCACCTATAACTAATAGTAAAATTCTATTCCCTGAGCATACCCTGCTCCTCGTGGTGGCAGCAAGCTGGTGTAACCAGGGCAGAGGGTATTAAACTTTCCCCAGGCCACTTGCCACACAGATCTTCAACACAGAAGATAGCTCACAATTATAAATATTTGCTAAGCAGGCATGAGTGTGAGATTAAGGTGGGAAGGTGATGTATGTGTAAGAAAGCAGATGAAAAGTCACAGAAATGACCTTAGATATGACCTTAGAAATGACCTTAGATATCATTTCATAAGTGAAGAAACTGAGCTCCACAGAGGTTAAGTGAGAGGCTCAGGATCACATAGCAAGTATAGGAACAGAGCCTAGGTCTTGTGAATTTGGTGCTCTTTGTATACTACTTTAAAAGACGTTTAAAAGAGAGTTATGGTTGACGTTTTACACATTTGGGAGAGTCAGGGTAAAGGCCTGGACTTGGAGAAGGAAAGACAGACTACAGAAGTGTAAAATGTAGGAGTGGTAACCAGAGGAAGACAAATTTGATCTGAATACACAGAGTGAGTCTGGGACAAGAGGAGGCAATTGGAGTAGGCAGGGTCATAGGGGTAACAATTCTAGAGCTGTGGTTAGATGTTTGTGAAGCAGGCACAAGAGGGAAAAGGCACATAGTGGAAGGAGAAAGATGAAAGAATATTCTCTTTGGAGTATATAAAAGCTAGAACTTGAATTTTCTCCCCGGCAATGTAAAGTGGACTGAATTAATCTGCTTGTCCAAAACTCAGATTTGCCTTATTGAAAGAGGGAAAAATGATAGACATTCCCTTTTAAAGCCTGTGAAATGCCTCTCATTAAGTTTTCTACATACTTCCCCGGTTTCTGAATAATCATTCCAAGAACTCTGGAGTGGAAATCCTGATTCATCACAGGGGAGAGCAGGGGGAAGAGAGGTGGCTGTTTCAGACACATCCTTCTAAAGAGATTTTACAAGCAGAATGAGATCATTCGGTGGTCCTTGGCAGGCAGGTGGGCAGGGTGGGGTGAACACTATTCTCAACCTTTTAGTTTTTCTCATTACTTATAACTTTTCTTCTACTAAACCTTGATTTATTCCTTTGCTATACAGTATTTAAACTTTTTTGGCTACTGGGTAGAATTACTATGAACCAGACTGGCTATTGATTTGGGTTCCCCACAGAATCTAGTAGGTTTATCATAAACAGTAAGTCAGCCAAATGAAAGGCACACTCCAGGATCTCTGGGCCAATTCACCCCTTCATCCCAAGACAGTACTTGGAGTTTGGCTCCACTCCACATATCCTAGGATCATCTACTGTAATAATGGCACTGTGATAGATAAAGCCAAGGCTGAATTTAAGTTTCAGCTACATAATTTTATATCTGTGGGTGCCTTAGGTTAGTCACTTCTCCAATTCTTAGCTGCCTGTTCAATGAAACAGGGATAATACTATCCACATATCATAGGTTTTGTTGATGATTAAATCATGCAAAGTAAAGGATATATGCAAAGGCAACTGATACATTCCATATCATCAATGAATATTGGCTCTGTCATTTCCACAATTTAGAAGGGTCATCTATACATAAGACAGGGTACATACAAGGTTGGATAATTAAGTTCAACTATGACTATGATTTTCTTTGAAATACACCCCTTGGCCATCTGGTGGACCACAGTGATATTCAGCAATGAGGTATGTAGCACTTTTTCTAGGATGAGTTTGGGAACTTAATTGTCATACCTCATGTGATAGCTCTGATAGCCCTTCCAGATAAAAAGTTCCAAAATTGCTTTGAAGGGTGGGCTAGGCACTGGCAAGGGTGCATATCTTCCCGAGGGGAGTACTTTGAAGGTGACCATAGTGAAATTCAGCAATGGAGTATGTAACACTGTTTCTGGGATGAGTTTTCAGACTTAACTGTCTGACTTCATAAAACCAAGATTATCCAAATGTCCTAACAGAACCCCAAGTTCTAAATTATTAATATTTCTTCTAACGTGAAAAGCAACAATCTTTATACTGCATTTAAAATCAGATTTTGTAAGAATAATGGATTTTAGATCCTCAAGGGAAGATATATATTCATTAATTCAATTAACATTAGCTGATAGTGTTACCTCCTAGTTATCGTGCAAAGAGTTAGGGATGCAGCAGGGAGCAAGTCAGTATGGTCTTGCTTGAGGATCTAGCATGGTATCTGGTCTACAGTAGATTATCAATACATACTGGTTGATATGGACCCAAAGACATTCGGAAAACATTACATAGCATAGGAGTCCCAGGAACAATCCTCAGGACCCTCCAGATACTCCTTTACCTCAGGAGAAGCAGGAGAGTTGATTCATGAAGGTAGAGGAAGTGCTAGAACATGGTCCCTGGTTACCTTGGGAGCATCTCCTGCTTTTAGAGACCTGCTCTGATGTGTTTGATTCTCAGTTACAAGCTGCCACAGCCACAAGAACTGAATCACTACTGCTTTATATTCAGATCCTAGAGACTTGTTTATATTCTATGCTGTTCCAGGGGCTGGGGTTTGAGCTTTTTTATTTTAAAAACCACCATACAAAACCTTCACCAACTTCCCAGAGTGGCAGTGTTACCTAAAATCAGTTAGGTACTATTATGCAAATTATATATATTCATGATTTCCATAAAAACCAGTCACAAATGTCAATTAGTGCTCATTAATATGCAATAAAATTCTCGTTTGAAAACTATTAAGAGCCAGGAATGAATTCCACTTGGCTGCCCTCCTTTAATGAGAACTGCTGTGAAGTACCCTATGCTATTTCTCATCAGCGAAACAGTAAGGCATCACAACAAACCAAGCTTCAGGCAGTAGTAAGAGTAGTCAGAATGATTGCTTGAAGGTGTTGGCCTCAAGAGGCTGGCTTTGACAGCTCAAATTTTGTGCTGCTGCAGTTGTCCTTCTGGGTGCTCAGAAATGGGCTGCGTGAATTCTCTAAGCTGCTTTGTGACGGGACATGGTGATACTGAGCGTTCCCTTAAAGGATGTTTGTGAGGGTGCCACACAGCTGGAAGAGGGTATATAAGACCTCGTTCCTGAGATTCATTCTGTTTAAGAGACTGAATGTTCTTACCCGTCAGAGCAGGCTAGGGGCCAAGGCCTTTGGAATTACTGCGGCTTATCTCTGAAAAGCCTCCTGGTCAGAATTTTTATGAGTGAGCTCTTATGCTTTGTCTCTAAATTCCAGTTCCAGCTGAACGTTGGGTTTCTCTAACTGTTGTTAGACATTGCTGTACAACCAATGACACTTGTGTGAGAGTAATTTGGGTTATTTGAGGATAAAAAAATAGAAAATATAACCTACCAACATTAGACTGGTCATTCTGTGGACACTTTCTTTTTTTTTTTAATTGCTTTTTTTGTTTTTGTTTTTTTCTTTGCAGTTTTTGGCCAGGGCTGGGCTTGAACCTGCCACCTCCGGCATATGGGGCCGGCACCCTACTCCTTTGAGCCACAGGCACCACCCTCTGTGGACACTTTCTTAACAAACTGTTCCAAACCTGGCCTGAAAGCAGGAATGGAGAATAGGATTTTCTAAGTAGAGTCTAAGTGGTTATCAAACTTCAATGCAGATCAGAATCACCTGGAGAGCTCCTTCAAAAACACTAATTGCTGGTTCCTGCCTTCAGAGTTTTTGATTCAGCAGGTCGCAGCTGGGGCCTAAGAATGCATTTCTAACAAGATCTCAGGTGATGTTGCTGCTACTGATTTGGAACTTATATTAGGACAACCCCAGTCCATCATGAAAAACATAAGACTTTCATTAGAGTTTGAACCACATAACCTTTAGAGCAGGCATCCTCAAACTATGGCCCATGGGCCACATGTAGCCCGCTGAGGACATTTATCCGGCCCGCCGGGTGTTTCTGCCACCGCTGCCTGTCCTGCTTAGCAGCCGACTCATCCCGGGGCCCGCAGTCCGGCCCTCCAATGGTCTGAGGGACAGTCAACTGGCCCCCTGTTTAAAAAGTTTGAGGACCCCTTCTTTACAGTAACATTTATCTTGTTATTTCAGGCTACTCTGATGAGGCTCAAGACCACATATTGATGTCATTTGAATTATTCTACCATAATTAATGTCAGAAAAGTATAACTGAGATTATTAGACACTATGAATAGCACTTGATTCTTTCATTATTCTGGCCATGATTCCTAAATATTTTTTGGTCATGATATACTGATAAAAGCTATGGACTCTCTCCCGAAAAATATATATAAATATGCAATATTTTATATACAATATCAAATAGGAGAATCAGACTACTCACAAACCCTCCTGCAAAGCCCAATCAGAAGGCAAGGGAAAAAAATTTTTTGACTATTCTTGATAGTGTTCTCATAAATACAAATATTTCCTTGTGACCATGCACAAATGAAGCATAATGCATGGAAATGATAAAGGAGTGTGACAAATTATCACCAATTAAAACATTTAAATAATAATTTTGAATGTTTATTCTTTAGTCTCACAGTCTTTGCCTTTAAATTTGAGTCATCTATACTAAGCTAAAAATCGATTATGTTGCTTTTTGTCCAACATCTTAGCAAGGCTGCTATAGTAGCAGCTCCTCTCTGAGCTTCATGATGCCACCCAAGGACAATAATAAGAAGAAAGAAGCCAGAAAGTCAGCCAAGAAAGACAAAGAACCAGTGAACAAATCTAGGGGCAAGGTCAAAAAGAAGTGGTCCAAAGGCAAAGTTTGGGACAAGCTCAACAACCTAGTCTTGTCTGACAAAGCCACATATGACAAACTCTGAAAGGACATTCTCAACTATGATTTTACGGTTCTAGCTGTGATCTCTGAGAGACTGAAGGTTAGAGGTTCCCTGGCCCGGGCAGCTCTTCAGGAGCTCCGTAGTTAAGGACTTATCAAGCTGGTTTCAGAGCACAGAGCTCAAGTAATTTGCACCAGAAATACCAACGGTGGAGAAGCCCCAGCTACTGGAGAAGACGCATGAATAGGTCCAACCAACTGTATATTTGGACAAATAACAGTTTATTAAATAAAAAAAAATCTACCATATTACTATTTTTTTTTACCATTAAATATGATGTTAGATACAGATTTTGTATAATTCCCTTTATCAGGTTAAGGAAGTTCTCTTCTATTGTATTTAAAAGATCTGGGCTTTCACATTCTCTAATAGTATGTCTTTATTGTTTATTTATTTATTTATTTATTTTTGAGACAAAATCTCTCTCTGTTGCTGGGAGCTAGAGTGCAGTTATATCTTTGTAGCTCACCGAAACCTCGAACTCCTGGGCTCCAGTGATCTTCTGCCTCAGCCTCCTGAGTAGACAGGACTACAGATGCACACCACTATGCCCAGCTGATTTTTCTACTTTTTGTAGAGACAGGGCCAGGGATGGAGGTTGGGGTGTCTTGCTTTTGCTCAGACTGGTCTCAAACTCCTGTCCCCAAGTAATTCTCATGCCTTAGCCTCTCAAAGTGCTAGAATGACATGCATGAGCCACTATGCTTGGCCACATTCTCTAAACTTCTTGAGTGAACTTTGGCAGCTTCTGTCTTTCAAGGAATTTGTTCATTTTATCTAAGTTGAGGGAACTATTGAAGTAAAGCTGCTTATAATGTTCCCTTATTATCTGTTAATATCTGTAAAAACTGTAGTGATGTCACAGCTCTCGTCTCTGATATTCCGGTCTTTTTTCCTGATGAGTCTGTTGAGAGGCTTATCATTTTTACTAATATTCTCAACAAACCAGCACTTGCTTTCAGTGACTTTCTCTATTTTTTAATCTACTTAATTGATTTTTGCTCTGATATTTATTATTTCCTGTCTTCTGCTTACTTTGAGTCTTCTTTGCTTCTTTTTTGGAGAGACGGGTTAGTTTCTTAAGTTAAAAGCTGAGGATATTAATTTGAGGCTTTTTTCCTTACAAGCCTTTATGCTGTAAAATCCCAAGTGAGTACTGCTTTTGATACACAACTTTTCACTTTCATTCAACCCCAAATAATTTCTCCTTTCCCTTTTTATTTCTTCTTTGACTCATGAGTTATTCTGAAGTTATTTAGTTACCAAATATTTGAGGATTTCTGTTATTGATTTCATAATTAATTCCATTGTGGTCATGAACATACTTTGTATGACTTGAGTCCTTTTAAATTTATCAACACTCATTTTATGGCTCAGAATATGATCTACCTTGATGTGTGTTACAGATGCACTTGAAAGGAACATCTTATTTTGCTGTTGTTGGGCTGAATGTCCTATAAAAAGCAATGAGGTCAAAGTTGTTGATTGGATTGCTACCTGCTTCTATATACTTAATTATATTCTGTCTTCTTGTTTCATCCATTACTGAGAGAAGGCTAATGAAATTTTGGACTACAATTATAGATTTGTCTATTTCTCCTTGAAGCTCTATATTTCTGCTTCATGTATTTTGAAGCTCTATTATCAGATATATAAATGTTTAGTACTATTGTCTTCCTAATGAAGTGATCCTTTATCATTATGGAAAGATTTCCTATATCCCTGATAATATTCTCTGCTCTGTAATATACCTTTCCTTATACTGATATTGTTACCCCCAAATACCTCTAAATATTCTTGAGCTTTGTTTTGGAATGCAGTCAAATTATTGGGATCAGGTTGGTCTTTTGGGGTCTTCTTTTAAGATTTGTTAGGCAAGATCAGAGCACTACTCCATCTAGGGCTACATATTTCCCATGAATAAGGCATGGTTTTTCAGAGCACACTACCCAAAACTCCATCAATTATGAGCTTTCCAGCCTGGCTGGTGGGAACAAGCACTGTCACCAACCCTGTATGAGCTATGAGTACTGCCTCCTCTAATCCTTTTGGGTGGTTCTTCCTCCATAACCAGGTAGCTTCTTCACCTGCATGTGCTGACCATCACTCAGCTTTACACTTCAGGTACTCTGTGAGCATCTCTGCAGTTCTTTCTGTGGCTCTCTCCTCTCCAAAACTCTGTCCTAAAAACTCTAGTTTCTGGGTGGCACCTATGGCTCAAGGAGTAGGGTGCTGGCCCCATATACCAGAGGTGGTGGGTTCAAATCTGGCCATGGCCAAAAACTGCAAAAACAAACAAACAAACAAAAAACTCTAGTTTCCTTGGTCTCCCTAGACTTAAAGTTCTGTCTTCTTAACTCAGAGAGTCTGAGTTCTCTCTCTTTGCATCATATTCTGGAAACTGTATCTTGGTGTGCCTGTTTTTGCTTTTTTTTTTCCCACTGAGTGCCAGAAATCATGCATGAAAAATAAACAGCCTCTAGTTCATTTTCTCTTCTCCAGAGAATATGGAAGGCTTCTGATAGGTATTAAAATAAAAACCAAATTATTTTAATCTAATCAGTGACTGAGCTGATGGGAAATTGGATTTCAGTATTTTATCTGAAAATGATGATGAAGCAAGAGGATGACCTAAGTCCAAGAGTTTAGTTTTCTGTGAGCTATAACACCATGGCACTCAAGCCCAAGGTGACTGAGTGACTCATCTGTTTCTGGTTTCCCCTAACTGGTCCTAAAACTCTAGTTTCTGGGTGGCACCTGTGGCTCAAGGAGTAGGGTGCTGGCCCCATATACCAGATTTTCCATAATCCTTCAGGAATCCAAACTGGAAGCTTAGGATGTTTTCCAGGCCCTTCTACCTCGATGGGCCCTACACTCCAATCTCTATCTTCCCAGCACAATAAGACAGCAAGTAGTTCTGATTAGCTCCTCAGCTTCTGAGTGCCTTCTTTCTGTTTGGATTTTTTTAACCTCTTGGTTTGTACTACACTTAAAAATCAGTGAATGACTTGGAAGGAAAATCGTTTGGACTATTGGGCTGATTTCTCTGTGACTCTTCTGATGATCATAGCCTCTCATGTCTTGGCCCATTTGGTATCCTTGAATTCTAATTTTTTCTTCCTCTCTAGATCTATCAAGACTGTGGAATACTCTGTTCAGCTTCTCTGATTTTACCAGTTGCTTATTGTTGGGGTTCTGAGCTTCTCCTCACATGTCACTTAATAAATGGAAAATGTCTAACCAGCTGCAGTGTCTCATGCCTGTAATCCTAGCACTCTGGGAAGCTGAGGCTGGTGGATTGCCTGAGCTCAGGCGTTTGAGACCAGCCTGAGCTAGAGCAAGACTTCATCTCTAAAAATAATAGATGTTGTGGTGGGCACCTATAGTCCCAGCCAGCTACTAGGCAGGCTGAGACGAGAGGATAACTTAAGCCCAAGAGTTTGAGGTTACTGTGAGCTATAACACCATGGCACTCAACCCCAAGGTGACTGAGCGAGCTCTGTCTTTAAAAAAAAAAAAAGTAAATGTCTAAAGAGAAGAAGCAGCCTAGAAATGTGCAGCACTTAATGCGTTTCTCTTCTTTCTGATGTCCTCAATGCCTTAATAGGTCTTCTATGCCTTCTAATACATTTTTTAAATCCAGCTTTTCTAGATTTCTTATATGAGAGCAATGGTATACTATCAGATAGTTTACTATAGCCAGAAGCAGATGCTTCGTGCTTGTAATACATTTAACCTTAACCTTTATTTACTGACAAGACCAAATTGTCTAGAGGTAATCTTTACTAACACAAATGACAGTGCAAACAGTATAACTATCATTATTAACCATAAGACCAATTAAGATACATTATAGAGGCGGTGCCTGTGGCTCAAAGGAGTAGGGTGCCAGCCCCATATGCCGGAGGTGGTGGGTTCAAAACCAGCCCTGGCCAAAAACTGCAAAAAAATTAAGAAAATAAAAGATACATTATAGAATCTCAAAGTTACAAAGCACCAACCTACTTCAGGGTCTAGTTTTGCTATCACCTTTACTGCATGTCAGTGCATATTTGAAAATTAAAATTTTATGTAAAAATATATATTAACACAAAGGATAAAGCTTATTCTGCAGGTATATGCATATCCAAACCAAAGTTACAGATGCGTCCTTTTAAGTTAATTGCAATAACTTTTGTTTTTCTTTTACTTTAGTCTTCAATCTAGGACACAGAAATCCATTCCAAAGCTATGGAGTAAAAACCATGGCATACATTATAGAAGCCAACAGCAAAGTATCTGCCAACAGGACTTGATAATTTCTTTCTCCTGTTTAGCTCATGTTTGCATTCTGGTTTTAATATGGATTAGCGATCACAGATTTCTATACAGTGTCCATTAGCTCCACTGGTCACACAACAGTCTTCAGCTGAGGATTTTAAAATCTCTTTTACTTCTCACTTTTGTCAGTTCACATTTATACTTCATTTATTGGTACTCACCAGTTTCCCTTAATGCTTCTCTGACTTTTTTTCCCAGCCTTGGTGTGGTGGGAATTCCCACTCCGCTCTAGTCTGGTGGACGAGACTGAAGTTTTACACGCCAAGAGCAAAACTAAAAATGAAAGCCAAGTACTCCAGGGAAGCTCGCTCCTAATACGGGGTTTGTTAAAATCATTTGTTTAAAACTGTTCACATCTGTTGCTTGGCACTGGTCCTTAAGCTCCAAGACCCCTACCTTCTTAACTAATTATCCCCATGTCAAATAATCAGTTACAGTTGATTGAGTATATACTCATAAAACTCCCTAAATCCCAAATCCTTAATGAAGACAGAAGGCTGAGGTGGAAACTGAAGAACTTTTTCCAATGCAACTATTAAAGAGAGGGCATAATTAAAAACATGTCAGATATGGCTTTGTGAGAGAGTGCCGTCAACTGAGCCTATTCTCTCTCAATGCGCACCCCTCCCCAACCCGTCACCCCTCAGATGCTCCCACCACAGATGAAAAACCATGTATAATTTCACAGCATGGAATAAATGAGCAAGGGGAATTGTAAGCAGTCTGGGCAACCAAAAGCAAGAGAGACACAATGCAACCAAGATCCCGCAGACCCTGTTCCCCACTGGGCTGATCTAATCCACTCTTGGCACTGATGAGTTCACGCTGCAGGCTCTCGTTCCTAAATACGCAGGCCCTCCTGGGGAAAGGCTGTGGGACACGGGAGAGAAAGACAAACGGGGAAGGAAACAACTGCTGCAGAGGAGACCCCCACTGAGAAGTAAAACTGTGTACTCCCTTTGACCAAGAAATGCCAACTTTGGGACTCTCTCCTACAGAAATAAAACCCAAGTGTAAGGATAAATGTAGAATGTTTTTTGTGACATAATTTGTTATGTTAAAAAAAATGGACTGAAGAAAACCATGAATATTTACCAATGGGGACATAAGGGGAGAAATTCTAAAACTTCCTATCATGGAATATTAGGTAGCTATTAAAAATAATAAGTCATTAAATCTGTAGATTGCTTTGGGTAGTATGGACATTTTAACAATGTTGATTCTTCCCAGCCATGAGCATGGTATGTTTTTCCATTTGTTAACATCTTCAGCTATTTCTTTTCTCAGAGTTTCATAGTTCTCCTTATAGAGATCTTGCACGTCCTTTGTTAGGTAAATTCCCAGATATTTCATCTTCTAGAACGGAAGAAGAGAGGAGAGAATGGTGGGGAGAGGGAATATGGGAAAAGGGAGGGTATTTGGGGGGACCTCACCTAATGTGCATGATGCAATGGTACATTTCAAAACTATTAAGGAATGAGTATAATTGTGATGAATATGTTACTTGGTTCAATGTAAACACTTCACATTGTATAGCGAAGCAGTACCCTAAACCCCATAAATGCATCAACGTACAAAGTTATGATTTAATAAAAAAAAATTACAAAAAATAAAAATAAAAAATCAGTTATATGCTTAATAAAATGAAAAAACAGAGTAACTGATATATGATCCAATTCACATAAAAAATAGAAAATAGTTCTACCTATGTCTTTCTGAACATAGACAAGGAGAAAAGGAACTCGCACTGAACTTTTAACAGTGGTTTTGTCAGTTGGAGGGAGGGAAAGTGGAAATTAGTAATATTTTCCTATAGACTGTGGTCTTACTAGACTTGCTCTATATACTTTTATAATTTAAAAATGTAATAAAGTTAAATAAAAGGATTTATTGAGACTTTATAATTACCAGTAACCAGACCCCAGAGTTCAGTAGAGTTCAGTGAACTATGTGGTTCTCTGGCATTTGCTTTAAATTGATCCTAGTGGGTAAAGGGAGATAGCAACTTCTTTCTGCTGGAGAGAGAGCTCACCTAGTATTGCTCAACAGAAGCCAATTAAAGCTTGGCTGACAGAGTTGACAGAGTCTTTAGAAAAGGCAAGTGGTTGTGAAACAAAAACTGTATCTACTTCTCCAAATCCTTAACCACACAGCTTCTCAAGGGGCTGCCTGAACCAGTGAGTGGCCAGCAAAGGCATGGATGAAATAGCACAGGCTTCTGTCTGAGAAAATTTCACTATTCCGACTATTGACAATCTTTGCTGGCTCCTGTCCTATACTAAGAGATGAGAAGCACAAAGCTGGCCCAACTTCTGCAGAAATAGATATTAAACTCTGTGGGAGAGACGCTGCTACCCAGGCTTGAAGTGTTCTATGTTGGCCCTTTGGTGGAAGATACTCTGAGCACCGTTGGATGCCACCTGTGAGCCCTCCAGTGTCACCCACAGAATAGGATGGCCAGGGCAATGGCCTTGGAGGTGGGATATTTGGCTCAGTTTTTGCAGTTTGGTCTCATGCTCATAGATATTTTCAGATCTCTGGAGAGCAACAGACATATGATACTCAATAATAGAAAAATGCATAGAAGCGACAGTCTAGGAAGAATTAACTTTTAAAATTGTTCCCTCATCTTCCAACATCTTTTTGTTTTCTATAATCAAACTCTCCCCCACCCATGCTTCTTCCCCTATCTCTTTACTTAGCCTCTTTAGTAGGTTTTTCTTTAATGTTTTCATAGAAATCGTGATCATTATATAGTCCTGGAAAATATAGATAAGTTGAAAAATAGAAATCATCATTTATAATCTCACCAATAATATTTTGGAATTGTTTACCCTTTTAAGTAGTCTACATTTGCATATCTTTGCAAGTTTATATGGATGTCTCATAAATATACCTAATACTGTGAATGAATACATGAGCGAACACGTGGAAATGTGAAAAAGGGTTTGGACAGCCGAGACCTGCGCCGTGGTGATGCGGCTATGTGTTTTGTGTGTCAAGCCTATATAAATATTCTTCAGACTGGCTGTGACAGCAGCCTTTGTGTCTCCTCCTTTCCCTTCTTCTCATGGTTGCCTTGGAAGTCAGCAATATTTGCATGTAAAGATTCCCCTGGGTGGTTATTTGATCTTCTTGCATCCCATTTTCTCACTTGTAGGTAATTGGGAACCTATGACCCCAGCACTTCACTAATGTCTTTCCTTTTCTGCCTCCTGTCATTGTCTTTTCCTCTCTCTCTTTCCTCTGATCTCCAAAAGCAGGCATCCATCACTGGCTCTGGCACAATCACAGAATCATCAAAATGTGTGTTCAGAAAAGGCACTCAATTAAACGTGCACCCTGTTCACCTGTGCAGAGGAAACACTAAGGCTAACAGGACCTTTGAGAGACTCCACCTCACACAGAAATCAGGAGTATCTCAGATTAAAGCCAAGGAAGGCCTTGTTGGTCTGAAGTCTTGCCAGGGCAATGCCTTCAGGCCCTTCCTACACCTTCAACTCCAACCACACAGGCAATAAATGGGTGCTTAGATGCTCACAGCTCCCCCACTGAGGCAAAGTAGGGATGGGGAAGATTGCAGGATGCAGCACACAGCCTGGGGTTCAGCTTGGCTCAGCATATCTGTGTGCTTGTGTGTTGGGGCAGGAAGGTGGCTGGTGGTGCTGCATGTCAGTCCTAGGGGTGTACATCTATTGAATGAATCTGATCTTCTCTGGTTTACATCTCTTAGAATAGACTATACAGAGTCTTTAGACTGGGTTGGATACAGCAGAATATTCTAGAAGTGCCTTGGACATAGACATACCTCTAAGGCCTTGCCTGGGCTGGATGTACCTCACCAAAACTGCTTAAAACTGAACCAATCTCTGGTCAAAAGTTGCATGGTTCCTTCAGACAAAGACTCAAGTCCCTTCTCCTGCAGCCTGCATAAGCTGGCCTTTAGTTTCCCGCTTTATGTCTCACTGCGACCCAGCCCTGACCTCACTCCCTCCTAACCTTTCTCACACCACTGGCACTGTGGCCCAGACTCAAATATCATCTCAAGTTATTCCATCTCTCTGAAAAGGCCCTTCCACACCATAGCTGCCAAAGAGTCACCTCCGTCAGAACCTGACTCCAAAGCCACTTCTTCCTCAGAGGAAAATGATGACCTCCTGGAATATCCTTCTGCCCTCCGAAGCCCTGGCTGACCTCCACACCTACCTGCATACTCTCACAGCAGGCTGTGACAACCTCATGTAGCACACAGCATAGTTGTCTCATACAGGCCTTGTCCACATCAGTGTCAAAGGAACTGGGCCATTTACAATGCCGGCGCCTCCATTCCTCTATTTGGAATGAACACATCCCATCTTAATTAATCCTTCCTCATTCTCACAAGTTCTTTCTTCTGTCCTTTCAGGAGTCACACCTTTATGGGTACTACCTTACTAGGCCCTTTTCTGAAGCCATTTTATCAGCACATGCGGACTTTCTCCTGATCCAGCCACCATTCATGCCCATCTTTTCATGTGTTCATTCTTTTCTTTTCTCAGAAGGCAGGGTGCTCTGCAAGGTAGGGTTCAATAACATGGGTGTTCTCAGGCCATATCATATATCTCTGAGTTCTTCACGATTATGACAAGCATCTCAGAAAAACATCTTGAGAAGTCTAAGTGGAAACCAATGCCCCATGGAAACACATAAATATTTTATCAAGCTCTGGACAAGGCTCAGGCTTATAAATATTTAAACTCTTCGGTAGCACAATGCTCAGAGGCTGATTAGAGTCAACATTGGGATGAAGAACTGAGGCGGGGGAATACAACAGCAATGGCAGCAGGCATTCTATGGTGTCTCTTTCAACGATCTAAAAGCACTTACAGTGTACCCCAGGGGATCCCATAATTTGCATAGACACTCATTTTCCAAGTGCTCTCCCTCTAAAGTGGGAGGCAGGGCAGCTCCCAGTGGAGCTGTCCAGAGAGGACACTGGCTAGGCTGTAGGCAGGCTGCCACATTGCCCACAGACTTCTCTCAGCACTGGAGGCATAAGAAGATTTGCAAATAAAGCACACTGAAATCAAAATAAGGCAGATGCTATAAGGATGTTCATGGCAGCTTTACTCAAAACAGTCCCAAACTAGAAACAACCCAAGTGTCCATCAATTGGAGAATGGATAAACACATGGTTAACATTCATACAATAAATACTATTTTGGAATAAAAAGGTACGAACTGGTGCTGTACTCAATAGCATGGATGAATCTCACAGAGATTATGTTGAACAAAAGTAGCCAAACATAAGAATGCATACTGTATAATGGCAGCAAATTCAAGAACCAGCAAAACTAAACTATAATGATAGAAATCAGAATAAAGTTTGCTGCTTCTGAATGGTGGGAGAGATTAGAAAGAGGCATAAGGAAAGCTCTGGGGTGAAAAAATGTTATGTGTTGTTTGGGATGTGGGTTTGTCAAACTGGTCCAACTTCTAGCACAGGATTTAACTTAGAAGCACTGTGAGGCCACTGATCTAAAGGATCACCATTTACCCGTAAAATATTAATTAATACCAATTACCTAAAAGGACTTCTAGTATTTTACCAAGGGTTCTGCCAGCCTTTTGGGCATCATTGCCTTATTTGTATTACTTGATTCTATTGTTTAATTGCTTATTACTATGCCAAACAGGAACACAGCCACACATAAAACAAAAAATTCCTTGTCCTTATGGAGTTTACATTAGAGTGGGGGATATGCATAATGAACGGGGAAATAGGTAAACTGTATAATGTCAGATAGAGCCAACTGCCATAATGAAGGATAGAGCAGAGTTAGAGAACAGGAGTGACGATGGGTTGTTTTAGATCCAGTGGCCAGGGAAAGTTTCATTGAGAAGGTCACATTTGAAAAGAGACCTGAATGAGTTGAGGAAATTAGTGCCAATATGTGAGTGTTCAGGCTGCAGGAAGAGCAGGGGAGCAGGGAGCATGGTAAGTGAGAGGGAGGGATAGAACACAAAGTCAAACAAGTCAGATCACACCAGGCTTCGGTAAGCCCTGTCCAGAGAGCTGGATGAGATTCAAAAGGGGTGTGTGTGTGTGGGGGGGTGTTTCAGGGTAGTAAGCATGGGATAATACAATTCAACTAATGTTTTATAAATGGGAAAAAGAAGGAGATTAAGAGATATGCCCAAGATTCTTATGGGAGAGTCAGAAGAATAAGATCCATATTTTTTTTTCCTTGAAATGTTTTTTAATATCCTTCACACATCTGCTTCTTAACCACTTATGATTCAAACTCTGTCCAGGACCAGATCATATATGTCTGTCATTTTAAACTCTGATTTTTATTAACACATTTATATTTTAAGAAAATCGTAAGTTTATGGAGAGTTAGGTAACTTTTCTGTATGTCCAAAGTATTTCATAATAAAAGGCTGGAGAAAAAGTGAGATAGGGATTTGCATCCTTTATGAGGTAAAATTCATCAGCAACTAAACAAGAATGTTGCGGTTCTCAACACCTTTCTGCAAAATAAAAGCTCTAATTTTTTAATTAAACAGAACACTCCTTTCAAGTCTCAGATCTAACTTTGCTGCCCAAGTCAGTGCATGTTCCATTATTTCCCTGGCCTGCCAGAGCCTTTGAGCTTCTTTCTGCTCTCACCCTGCCTCTAATTACTCTCTGAAAACCTGCACAGGAATGGAATAAAAATGGGAATTCAGGGCACTTTCCAGAGAAGGCCTCATCCTTCTGTCCTATCTGGAAATATCCTCATGGTCAAGCAACAAAAAAGGAAAGATTAAAACTCTCAGCAGGAAATAAACTGTTATGAGCCTATTCTCCCTTCCAGAAAATCCCTTTCCTTCAATCTTTACTCTTCCACTCTCTTGAGAGCCTTCTAGACGGTAAGTTCTTTCATCCCACCATCCCCTAGGGTTACTTTTGTGCCTTCACCATATTGGAGATTCTCTATCCCCAGGCTACCATAACTCAGCCTCTGACCAGGCTCAACTCCAGACTTCCTTGGGGGAAAACGAGAAGCTAATAGCTGGGAGTGGAAGAGAAGGGAAAACCAAGGGAACACTCCAGGGACAATGGCGGCCCTGAAGTGGAATTAGACTGGCAATGGGGACCAGAGAGCCATCTCCACCCCTCCCAAGAGACCCCTAACTCAACCAAAGCCTGCCAAAGCACTTACCCGTCCAGATTCAAAGTTCCTTAACCCACACGCAAGCGCTTCCCCAGCCATTTGTTTGCGTGCCCATTTGCCCCAACAAGGAAAAAGCGCTGTACTGCAAGCGTGGCTGCTACCCTGCCGGTTGGAAGACGTCTGTGAAAAATTTAGCCACTGGTGGAGAAAAATTAGTTTTTCTTTGCAGGCCTTGCTGCCTGACACAACTATAACAACAATTTTTCCAGTCCTTAACTCCCACGTGAACATCCTTCTCTGCTTTAAAGCACTACTTACAGAAGGAAAGCCATTTCGGTCTAGGCTAGGAGGTAATTTACTCACGATTCACACACGTGCGTACCTAGAAAACCAACCAAGGGATATACCGTGCCACGACTTCTACTCTCCAC
The DNA here is from genome assembly GCF_000181295.1 of Otolemur garnettii. Taxonomy (NCBI): domain Eukaryota; kingdom Metazoa; phylum Chordata; class Mammalia; order Primates; family Galagidae; genus Otolemur; species Otolemur garnettii. The sequence continues at coordinate 5,350,269 of NW_003852484.1, read as the reverse complement.
AGGTTTCAATCCGGAAATATAAACAACAGAACTCAATTTTAAAGAAAAAAACCTCAAGGCTCGTCTGCTGCAGAAGCACCTGGATACCCAGAGTTCCCACAGAAGGCGTCTGCTTTCGGACAGAGCTAATGGGAAAGGCTGCGGGTTGGGGGAAAGGACGCTGCAGCCCCCGGGCGACTCGGCCGAGCCCACAGCAATTGGAGAGTCCGGGGCAATGAAATGGTCTCTCTGGGGGACTTCACAGTCCCGGAGGGAGCCAGTCCTGCCCACTGCTCTGCACCCGAGATGTGCAAGGGCCCCCTCAAGGCAAAGCTGGGGACACCGGGGCGCGATGAGAGCTCTGCGAATGAGCTCTCCTAGTCAGCGCGGTGGCTTACTCGGCGTCGCAGCCACCGCTCCTCCTCTTTACACCAAATTCCCGTACTCTCCTCTCTCTCTTCACCTGGGATTGCGCTCTGCAATCCTGGGGAAAGACCCCACGTTCGCCTCAAGTCTCAAAGACTTCACAGTCGTCACAGTTTCCAAAGAAGTGCCCAGATTCCAGAGAGGAGAAGAAAAAGCCCCTTCCCCCGTCCACGTTTTACTTTGTAATTATTAATAAGTGAAGTTTGGTGGGTGCATGGTGTTCACAGAGAGGCCCTAAAGATCCCGAATTTGGGGTCCTCTCGGGCGCTCTGCTTACCTCACTGGGTCCCCGACGGCCGAGAAGGGCCAGGCCCGAGGCTGCGCGCAGGAGGCCCGCGGTCTGGAGCCTCTCCGGCTCGCGGGGCTGGACGGGGCGGGCGGGGCCGGGCAGGACTGAGACGCCGACCCGCGCCCATCGCCGCGCCGCGAGCCGGGCGGGAGGCCGGAGGCGGGAGGCGCCGACGGCCGCGCGGCCAGTGCCGAGTGCGGGCACCGCGGGCCAAGCCTGCCGCGTCCCCTGGCGCCGCCCCGCGTGGGGCGCCCGGACCCGGCCGACGGCTCGGGGACCCGCAGACCCACGCTCGGCGCGGCTCCTCCCCCCAGGTCTCCCTCCCCGCTCCCTCCCCCGGCAGCCCCGCCCCCGCCACCTCCTCGGGGACTCTGTCTCGGTGGGCGCTCCCGCCCCGGCCTGTCGGAGCAGCGGGCCCGGGACCCTGAGCCTCGGGCTGCGTCCCAAACAGCCGCAGGACCGAGACCGGAAGGATTCCCAGCAAAGGCTCATTTTTATTTCTGGGATGGACTTACCAGTTAGTTTTCTTATTTATGCCCTCCGGGGTTTCCCGGTCATTTCTGTCGAATTTGTATTCATTTTATAATCAGAAAGGTCAGAAGACTAGAACGTTACTTTTTCTGGGAATGCTATAAGGAGGCCACAAACACTTTGCTCACACCCAGCCCACAATCTCCCCCTTAAAATGTGTGAGACGTTGTTTCAGACACTTTTTTTTAAAAAAAAAAAAACTTCAGCTTAATGCGAAGGTACAAAGGATTAGGTTACAGTGCTTGCTTTTGCGAGGTGGGGTCCCTGTTGCGGTCGCATCTCAAGTCCAAGAGGGGTGGACTTGAGCCCCTTAGGTGGGCAATCCCTCTCCCTCCTCCCCTCTCCCCCTCGGACATCCTTAAGGACAGATCTGTAAAGGATCCTGGGAATCCATTTAGACTTTTTTTCTTTTTAGGGCAGTGTCTTATTCTATTACCAGGACCAGAGTGCAGTGGCATGATCAAAGCTCACCACAGACTCAAACTACTGGGCTCAAGTGATCTTCCTGCCTCAGCCTCCTAAGTAGCTGAGACTACAGATCCATGCCACCACATTTAGCTATTTTTTAAAAAAGTTTTTGTAGAAAAAGGGTCTCACTGTGTTGCCCAAGCCAGTCTCATAACCTTGGCCTCAAGCAATCCTCCTATCTTCACCTCTCAAAGTGCTGGGATTACAGGTGGTGAACCACCAGGCCTGGCCCACTTAGACTTTTCATATTTTCATGTATTTATGCTTCTTGAAAAATTCCTCTTTTTAATGACTGCCTTGAGGAAACAGCTGGCTGTAAAGAGGGTGTCAAGGGGAAGCCAGGTCACATTGACTCTGTCCCAACAACACAGTGCAACATTCTGGGGGGAAAACAAGAGAAATAAAGGATAGCCAAGGTTTTCCTCAAGGCAATAAGCAAAAAGCTGGTTCCCAGGAGCATAAATTATGCCTGAGATTTTACCCAGAAATCTCTCCAGATTTCTTATTCTATACAGCTAGACCCTTTCATTTGGAACCTGAAGAAACTGAAGAAGTCTAATTTTATCTCCCTGGAGGCTGCTTGAGTTAGGGCAGCTTGTGCCTCCACCTTTTCCCTGGGACAGCTGACTTTAGAGTCCAGAACCAGATCTTTGGTTCTATGGTTTTATTTTTTTTTTCTTTCATTAAATCATATATACTTAGATCATTAATACATTCATGCATTTGTGGGGTACAATGTCTTGATTTTTAATACCATTTGGAATGCTTACATGAAACGAATTAATATAGCTTTCACCTCATTTACTTAATTATTGTGTTAGGACATTTATGTTCTATACTTGATAGATTTGACTTGTACCCTTGCAATATGCTCCACAGGTGTGGTCCCACCGTTTACCCTTCTTCTATCAAACTCATACTTTCTTATGAAAGATCACAACTATAGCCCAGGATGAAGGAGAGAAGTGGAGGGGGATGGGAGGGGGTGGGGGAGGTTCTATAGTTTTAGTTTAAGGATTTGCCCTTCTGATCTCTGTAGGGCTTTTATTTTATTTTGAAATTCCTCTGGGCTTTTAGCCCGTTTTCCTCATCACTCCCTCTATACTCCGCAAGATTTGGAATCTTTCTCTCAACCTAGTCCCCATGTCTTCTTTCTCAGATTACAGTAGCCCCAACCCCTCAGCTGACAAGCACTAAGGTATTCATCTTTCACTCAGGCCTGCCATCTATACCTCAGAAATGTTTCTGGAAACTGTCATCTCGTCTGCATTCCGACACTCCTGCTCTTAGAGTTTATTATCTTGGGCTGAATCATTGTAATAGTTTCCTACCTGGTTTTCTCACCTTGTCTTTCCCCAGCACCAACACAGACTTAAGAATGTCACTCTCGGGTGGCAGCTGTGGCGCAGTGGGTAGGGTGCCAGCCCCATATACCCAGGATGGTGGGTTTGAACCTGGCCCTGGCCAGCTAAAATAGCAGTAGCAACTGCAACCAAAAATAGCCGGTGTTGTGGCAGGTGCCTGTAGTCCCAGCTTCTCGGCAGGCTGAGGCAAGAGAAACGCTTAAGCCCAAGAGTTGGAGGTTGCTGTGAGTTGTGACGCCACAGCACTCTACTGAGGGTGACAGACTGAGACTCTGTCTCAAAAAATTAAAAAAAAAAAAGTCACTCTCCTGACAAAACAAGCAAACATCCTCTCCCTTCTACCCCCCACCCAAACTGGTAGTAACAGTCCTGTGCAATGTAAGTTTAGGGTCTATACTTCCACAATTAGGCACCAGCTGACCTTTCCAGTCTTCCTTCTACTCAATACCTATGTTCCAGTTATAACAATAAACTGGGCCAATTGTCATTTATTGAATCCGCAGAGGGTTTTTATCGCCTCTGCTGGTTTTGCTCACTCTGTTCCCTCATCCCGGTTTTCTCTGTATCTCCATCTTAGCCTGTTGAATTGCTTCCAGGCCTTCAAGATCCAACTCAAAAGCCTTCTCCGTCACTGAAATTCTTCCAGATCTTCCCAGTCAGATCTGTGGGATCAATTCATGTCTCTTCCCCAACGCTATTTCCTCTGTTACAGACCTCACCAAGTTTTCGGCTGCATGCTACAGCTGGCTCTGTCTTCATCTCCCCCCTAACTTTCAGGGCTGGCAAGGCAGGGTCTGTTTCTGTCTCATTATCGCCCCCTACGGCAATCAATCAGTCACACACACATTTTAAAATAAATAACCATTTTTTGGTTGAAGATAAATTGTGTGCTTCTTGTAAAAGTTCAAATATGCAAAAATAGGAGGAAGGAAACAAACTCTCATATACTGAAATAACCACTGTTACTGTTTTGGTGATCACATTTTCATGCATCTCTTTACACACCTGTCTATTCATACATATACACATGGAATCATTTTGTGCATGTTGTGTTTTCTTTTGGACAGCCCTTCTTCTAGTCTTTTTCTTTTTACCTGACCTTACCACTTTTCCCTATTTCCAACTATTTAAAAGGTTAAGCAGTGAATAGCTTTCCTTAATTTTTCCATGCTAATATATCTATATGCATCATTCTATTTAAAGTGTTTGCTATTATTTATTTTATAAAATGGGATATCGTACTATGTACACTTCTCTGATGCTTGCTTTTCTCATTAAAGAGTAAGTCATAAAAATTCTTCTGACAACTTGTACTTTACCTAACAAATCCACATAATGTAACCTGATCATTTGTACCCTCATATTAATCTGAAATTAAAAAAAATCTTCTTATTAAACTGGGATGGTTTGAATTTATTCTTTTATTTTCAGGGCTGCATTTATATTCCACAATAAGAGTATACTGAAATTTATTCAAGAGTTCCCCTAGCCATGACATTCCACTTCCTTAAAAAATTGCCATTGCCATCAATGTTGTGATAAATGTCCTTTTATGTATATTCAAATGCCCTGGTACTTTAACTTCTGAGGAACTGATGACCAGATATGAAATTGATCTATTTAAAATGTTAATAAATTGCTATCCACAAGGCTGTAACAATATGCTCTCCATAATTTTAGCCTTTCCAGTAAATGAATGGCAATAGTTTGTTGTTCTTTTGATTAGTATTTCACTGACTACTAGTGAAGTTGCTCATGTTTTCTCTTTTCTTTATCCTTAGGACTTCTTGATCTGTAAATTGCTTATTCATATATTTAGCTCATTTTTCTTTAGAGCTACTTATCTTTTCATTGTGTAAGAATTTCTTGTATATTATAAATAGTAACTAGAGAAGAGTAACTATGTTGTATATATTCCAAGCACTTTCCCTAATCTATTGTTTACCTTTTAACAATGTTTGTAATTTTTTTAAACAAATTATAACTTACTTGGGTTGACATTAAGTTAATGTAACATTTGTCTTAAAACTAGCACTTAGCAAACCAAAACAGATGTTGCAGTTTCAAACTTCATTGGGAAACCAATCTTCTATTTCAGTATTTCACAACGTGTTCTAGAATATGGCACGCCATCCTATTCCCTCATTCCATACTTAGTCACTGTTAATCCACATTGCCCCATTCACAAACATAGTCATGTTTACAGCATAGTATCAATTTTCTGTATATTATTATCTGGCAGAGTCACATTAAATAAATCATTTTGATTGTTCAAAATTCTGGTTAACAAAGAGTTACCACATTTAGTGGTCACCATGCATTTCTTTCTGCCTGCCCCAAATCCACTCCTTTGGAGAAAGGCCTCCACTGTCACTCCCGTGCCATTCTACTGGTCTGCCAAGTTGGAAACTCTACTCTTCTGACCACAATAGAGGACATGAACCACAAAAATAAAATGAGTTGACACCCTGTCTCAGGAATCTGAAACTTTAATTTTAAAATGGTGGTGTCTTAAAAGTATTGACCTGAATCTCATCCACAAAAAACCCCAAATCTACCTATTTCTTTTAATTTTATATATTTAGTTATTTCCTTAGCGGCTGCCCTAGGCATTACAATTAACATCTGAACTTAATATAATTCAGATTAATACCAACTTTATCTCAATAGTATACCAAAATCTTGCTCCATTATAGTTCCATTCCCTCCCTATGCTATTGTTTCCATACAAATATTGTTTGTATTATTTCATACATTATAAACCCACCAACACAATTTTATAATTATGACTTTATGCAGTTGCTTTTTAATAATATAAAAGAAGAGTTACTAACAAAAATGCATTTATAATGTCTCTTATATTTACCCACTTGGTTATGTTTACCAGTATTCTTATTTCTTCATGTGGATTTAAATTACTGTTTAATGTCTTTTTATGTCACCCTGAAGGACTCCTTTTAGCATTTGTCATAGCGCTAAATCTGAGGAAACCAAAGAATTTAGACACATGTTCTTACCCTCAAGAAATGTGTAGCTTTGTAGTGGAGATAAGACATTTACACAAATAACGACAATTCAAATGGGGATATGGGGATATATCACCACCAAATATTTTGGAAACACTTTGTGTTTTTAGAATTTATGACAGGTGCTGAGGATACAGAGATAAATCATGATTTCTTCTCTCAGGGACTTAATGGAGAAATCTTCACCAAGAAAAGGGTGCTTGACCCGGTCTAAGAAGGTCGTTAGACTTTCAAAAATCGGAGATGAGAAATGGTAGTGGAAATAGCATGAATGCTGGAAGCAGGAATGCCAAAGGCAAACAGCTAATCTTTCCCTCAGATGAAACTGGAGGGATTTGTAGGACAGTGACAAGAGATGACAAGACGGGTGGATCAGAACTAGAGTGTGTGGCTTCCTGACTGTTGCAATAATCAGAGGTTGTGGAGCCTGTTGGTTAAGTGTCAATAAGACTGAGGCCAGCTAGGGGGAAAAAAAAAGGTCCCAGTGGAGGCTTAACTCCTTAAGAGAAGAAAAAGTGTCACAAAAATAAATATAAATACTCCATAATTTATATGGTATAATTTATATGGTATACATTAATAACATAACAAAATTGGCAAAGATCTTACAAACACTTACTTTAGTTTAAACTTCTCATTTTAAAAATGAAGAAAGAGGGAGGGGTCAGGTGGCTCATGCCTGTAACCTTAGCACTCTGGGAAGCTGAGGCAGGTGGATTACTTGAGCACAGGAGTTCCAGACAAGCCTGAGCAAAAGCAAAACCCCCATTTCTACTAAAAATAGAAAAACAAGGCTGGCCAGGCGCAGTGGCTCACGCGTGTAATCCTAGCACTCTAGGAGGCCTACACAGGTGGATAGCTTGAGGTCACAAGTTTGAGACTAGCCTGAGCAAAAGCAAGACCTGGTCTCTACTAAAAACAGAAAAACTGAGGCAAGAGGATAGCTTGAACCCAAGTTGGAGGTTGCTGTGAGCTACAATGCCACAGCACTCTATTGGGGCGACAGTTTGAGACTCTGTCTAAAAAAAAAAAAACAAAAAAAAAACCTTGTATAGTGGCAGGAACCTGTAGTCCCAGCTACTTGGGAAGCTGAGGCAGAGTATTTCTTGAGCCCAGGAGTTTGAGGTTTCTGTGAACTATGATGCCAGATGCACTGCATTCTAGTAGTGCAAAAGAGTAAGACTGTCTCAAAAAAAGAAAATGGAGAGAGAAGTTCAGAAAGACAAAGTGAATATTCATTCATATAAACACTAGGTACATACCTAAAAATTTTCAAGATGATGTCAGTATGAGAAATCTATCCCAAGAAATAAAAGCTTCAGCAGCAACACCTTTGAAAAAGAAGGGCAGATGGCCTCCAGAATTCCAATGAGATAGTGGGTGAGAACTGTTTCAGGAGCACAAATTCTGGTCCTTACATGTGTGGTTACTGGTCTTGTGTGAACCAGAGAGACTGAGTTACAGTAATTAGCAGATTATTATTTGGTTTTTTTTTTTCTTGTTATAGTTGTGCACCTAAATGACTCTTAGGTTAACTTTTCAATCCTCAGCAAGCATTTAAAAAGGTAGGAGAGATCTTTTGTTGGTGTTTTATGGGATTAATGAGAGAGCCTATTGGAAAGGGTTGCCATTATGAGCCTTGGCAGGGAACCTGTCTCCTACCCCTCACTATGAGTCCATGGGACAAGCAGGAACAAGATGTGGAGGTGAATAGCTGTGGGAAACAAATTACATATTATAGTAAGAATAATTAAGTTTATAAAGTGGACATTCTCCAACCCACTTTCATCACCAAATGTTTTATGCATTGTGGCCCCGTCAGAGGGAGAGTTTTAATGAGAACCTCAGACTCTGTGAACTAGATGTCTGGAATACAATACAGTTGATTCAAACTGCCAGACATTTGAGGTTGGGAGGCTTGCTAGGTGTCTGGCCCTTCTTGGGGCTGGGTATTCAGAAGGGCTCAGCCTTAGTTCTCTTACAAAAATGTCTTTTTGCATTTTTAAAAATATCTTTACTTATATAACATATAATTCTCCAATTCAACAGTTTTTAGTATATTCACAGATATGTGCAACTATCGCCACAGTCTATTTTATTTTTTTTGAGACAGAGTCTCACTTTGTTGCCCTTGGTAGAGTGCAGTGGTATCATAACTCACAGCAACCTCAAACTCTTGGGCTCAAGTGATCCTCTTGTCTCAGCTTCCTGAGTAGGAGGGACTACAGGCACACCACAATGCCCAGCTAGTTTTTAGAGATTGGGTCTCACTGTTGCTGTCTGGTCTCAAACTCCTGAGCTCAAGCAATCGACTTGCCTTGACCTCTCAGAGTGCTAGAATTATAGGCATGAGCCACCTTGCCCCTCCAGTCTATTTTATTTTATTTTATTTCACAGATGGGGTCTCCCTTTGTCACTCATGCTAGAATGGCATGATCATAGCTCACCTGCAGCCTGGAGCTCCTGGGTTCAAATGATTCTCTTGCCTCAGCCTCCCAAAGTTCTGGGATTATAGGTGTGAGCCACCATGCCTGCCCAATTTTAGAATAATTTTATTACCTCAAGAAAAAAGAAAAACCATAGCCAGTGAGAATATAAAATGGCACAGCTACTGTAGAAAAGAGTGGCAACTTCTCAAAAAATAAAAATAAATAAACAAATAAATAAATAAAATAAAAAACAAACATAGGCTTGCTTTATGATCCAGCATTTCAATATTGGATATAAACCCCAAAGAATTGAAAACAGCGTCTCAAACAGATATTTGTATGCCTGTGTTTGTGACAGCATTATTCACTATGGCCAGTGGATAAAGCAACCCAAGTGTCCATCAGTGGATAAATGATAAATAAAATGTGATATATGTGTACAATGGAACATTATTCGGCCTTAAAAAGGAAGGAAATTCTGGGGCGGTGCCAGTGGCTCACATAGACGCAACCCAAGTGTCCATCAGTGGATAAATGGATAAATAAAATGTGATATATGTGTACAATGGAAAATTATTCAGCCTTAAAAAGGAAGGAAATTCTGGGGTAGCGCCAGTGGCTCAAAAGGGTAGGACATCAGCCCCATATGCTAGAGGTGGGGTGGGGGGGTGTTCAAGCCCAGCCCAGCCCAAAAAAAAGGAAGAAAATTCTGACAAATGGATGAACCTAGAAAACATTATGCTAAGTAAAATAAGCCAATAACAAAAGGTTAGATACTGCATGATTCTACTTATATGAGGTACCTAGAAGAGTTATCATCATACAGACAGAAAAGAGAATGGCGGCTGCCGGGACTGGCAGGAGGGGAGAATGGGGAGTTAGTTGGGGAAGATGAAAACGTTCTGGAGTTGGATGGTGGTGATGGTTGCAGGACAACGGGAATGCACTTAATGCCACCATTTACAGACGGTTAAAATGGTACATTTGGTTACATATGTTTTTATCACATTTTTTTTTTGTGGGAAAAATTCTTTTTTTTTATGATTATGTTTATTTTTATTGCTATTCCTTATGTTTTAAATATAATTTATGCTTTTACAATTTTCCTAGAATTTCTTATCTGTAGTCTGGTCTCTTTTTTTTTTTTTTTTTTTTTTTTTTTTTTTTATTGAATGGTAACTGTGTACATTGATGCACTTTGGGGGTACAGTGTGGTGTTTTCACACACAATCCAAGACACTTCCATCAAACTGGTTAACATAGCCTTCATGTAACTTTCTTAGTTATTATGTCAAAACATTCATATTCTACTCATAGAAAAATTCACTTGTACCCTTGCAAGATGAACCACAGAAGTGAACCCTTGAATCCCTCTCCCTCCACCCTCTCCCCCTCCCTCCCCCCTCCCCATATCCTTAGGTTGTTATTAGGTTATAGCTTTCATATAAAAAGGTTTAAATTAATTTCATAATAGGTGTGTGTACATTGGATACTTTTTCTTCCATTCCTGTGATACTTTGCTAAGAAGAACATTTTCCAGCTCCATCCATGTGAACATGAAGGACGTAAAGTCTCCATCTTTCTTTATGGCTGCATCCACGAATGGATCAACAAACTGTGGTATATGTTTTTATCACATTTTACAAAAAAGGGACATCCTGAAAAGGCGTTGGGAAGAAAGACAGTAGCCCATCTCCAGCGTAACTAAAGGTCCTAGTCGCAGTGCAGAAAGGGCAGCACTACAGAGGCAGACAGCTTGTCGCCTCCCCTTGCGAGCCACGTGACCAACACGTGCTCTACTTGTTTCCTCTAACTTCCGGAAAATGGGAATAATGACGAGGCGTGGCTCTGGTAGCTGCGCAGCTTTCTTAAAATCTAAAACTCCATGTATGTTCTCCGACATACGAGGTGGGAAACAAGTTCGAACTCATCCCAGAGAAAGTGCTACTTATCTCGTTGCTGAATAGCGCTACGGTCACCTTCAAAGTACTCCCCTCGGGAAGATGTGCCCCGACACCAGTGCCTAATCCACCCTTCAAGGCACTTCTTCTAGGGTAATTTTGTGAACTTACTTGTCAGCCTTCGTACAACAACAGCTCTGACAGCCATTCTGGGAAAAAAGTTTGAAAACTGCTTTGAAGGTAGACTGGGCACTGGGTCAGGGCATAGCTTCCCAAGGGGAGTACTTTGAAGGGGACTGTAGTGCTATTCAGCAATAGGGTATGTAGCACTATTTTCTAAGATGAGTTAGCAAATTTAATTATCTGACCTTGTAAAATGACATAAAACATACAGGAAAATAAGTTTAAAAAAAGAATGAAAAAAGAAATCTCGTATCTTCTATTTGCCACGTTCTAGTCCCCATCTTCTCCTCCCCAGACCCCTACCTTACCCCTCATCCCCACCCCTAAACAATCATTAACCTACTTTCTATCTCTATAGAAAACCCTATACTGGGTGTTCATATGAATGGAATAAAAATAAGTGGTCCTCTGTGACTGAGCTTCTTTGTCTTTTTTGGTTTAAACTAAGGGTCCTCTAACTATGAGAAGCTGTATTTTAAATACACACTATTTATTTATTTATTGTTGCAGTTTGGCCGGAGCCAGGTTTGAATCCACCACCCGTGGTATGTGGGGCAGGCGCCCTACTCACTGAGCCACAGGTGCCACCCCTGAGAAGCTGTATTTTAGAAATCCAGGAGCTGTGCACAAACTTGAGAGCTTTTCAAGTTAAAGCAGTTTAACATTTTTTATTATAAAAGTAATATATTTATTACAAAAATCTCAAAGAATACAAAATTAGCAACACTAATAAAATAAAATCCAGTTCTAATCCTACTACTCAGAAACAACTACCAATAACATTTTGATAAATATTCTTTCAGAGCTATGCATATTAACACACATGCACACATATACAATCTATGTACTACATATATTTCTAAGTCTTTTTTTCTGATTACAAATTTACAGATGCTCTGAAAAGCTATTAAAATTGTATAGAAATATAAAGTTTAGACTATACTTCATAATCTTTCTATACCAGTATATCTTGACTTAAGTATATATCACATTTTTCATAGAAAAATTTTAGCTCATAGAAATTTATTTCATTCTTTTCAACAGTTATTAGTAATCCATTATACGAAGTGCATTATTTGTTTTAGTATCCTCTCCATTGATAAAATTTGCACAGCCTCTTATTTTTTTACTGAAGTGACACAATCATATTTGCACTTGTTTCTTTGTGCAACTATTTCCTAGAAATGGAATTGCTGGGCCAAAGGGTATGAACATACACTATTGAGTAACCTGGGTTTTTTAGACTATTAATATATTATGAAACTTTTTCTAGGTCATTAAATCTTTAATTTACTTGCCTAATATTATATGTAATTTATAAATTTATTAAAATTTATTTCCCCAATTTCCTAAACTAGAAACTGAATTATTTCTAAATTATTTCCCTATTATAAACAACCTCGCAATAAACATTACTACAGCTGAACCTTCACATGCATGTTTAAAATTTTAGCCTTAACATGAATTCCTAAGTATAGAATTGTTCCTTAAAGGAGTATGGATATATAAAATAACAACTTTTATTGTTAAAATTCTTATTACAGAGAAAATACATGATCACCCTAGGTTTGAAAATACAGATAGGCAAATAACCTGAATAACCTTACCCCCGCCCGAGGTAACTGTTGGTAATAAATACTGTGGAGGTAAACATTAATAACCATCATCTGCATACTTTCTTTTCCATGAATGCAAACACAGAGTACATGTTGCTTTGAAACACCTGTAATAATAGTCTTTTCATTTATGTTCATTATCATTTTAAATATTTGCATGGTATTATAGCTTATAAATGCACCAAAATTTATTTGCCCAATCGTTATGCCGGATATTTAGGTTGTTGAAGTAAATATTTTGAAACTTCTGAGGTGAGTGCAGTGCACATTGTGGGAATCCTTTCACTACCAAAGATCATGAAACAAAAGGCTCCTTTCTCTTTATAGACCTGTGGGCCAGGTGCAGAGAGAGAGTGGGAAGGAGTAGGAGAGGAAAGGTACTAAGTCAAAGTGGAGAACAGTGCCTCAGCAAGGCTCCCAGTAAGGAAGCCTCCAAATGAAGGCAGCACCAGGGCTAGGAATGGAAGTAGGTGCATAAGCATGGCTGGTTGAGGTGGGGAAAAAGAAGAGCTGAGTTCTTGACCACAGCCTCCACCCTCAAGAAATTTGCAATGCACCGGCAGTGAAAGTGCTATGTGAGCAGGGCCTATGGTCAGGCCTGAAAGACCACACATAGGAATTTGGCCTGGGACCAGAGTCCTTAGTAAATAAGATCAGATTGCCAAGACTTCCAGGATCCCTTTTTGCCAGAGTAGCTGACACTGCTGGTAGAGATGAACTTTGTCAGAGACACGAGAGCAAGGACCAAAATGATTTCTCTGGGGGTAAGCTGACGTCTGAGGGCAGATCAATGAGTTCCAGTGTGATTGAGCAACTGAGTAAGCCTCAGAGAGTCCTAAGCAGGCTCAGCCAAGTCTGATGTAATTGGGTCCCCTCATTTCAGGAGAAGAGACTGAGTCATCTCCATTCATCTCAGCCCAGGGCTCCACTTCTGGAATGAATCCTAAGTACAAATTATATGAACACTGATTCTGCTCTATGACCTCAGAAAGTTATGACAAATTTCCTAAGTTTTTATTTTTCCTTAAGAAATAACCTACTAATGGTGCTGGGTGAACTGGCTGGTGACCTATAAAAGACTGAAACTGGACCCACATCTCTCACCATTAACTAAGATACACTCTCACTGGATTAAAGATTTACCTTAAGACATGAAACTAGAAGAAAGTGCAGGGGAAACTCTTGAAGTAATTGGCCTGGGTGAATATTTTATGAGGAGGACCTCCCCCACCCCACCCCCGGCAATTGAAGCAGCATCAAACATACACTACTGGGACCTGATCAAACTAAAAAACTTCTGCACAGCCAAGAACACAGTAAATAAAGCAAGCAGACAGCCCTCAGAATGGGGGAAGATATTCGCAGGTTATGTCTCTGATAAAGGTTTAATAACCAGAATCCACAGAGAACTCAAATGTATTAGCAAGAAAAGAACAAGTGACCCCATCTCAGGGCAGGCAATGGACTTGAAGATAAACTTCTCTGAAGAAGACAGGTATACAGCCTACATGAATATGAAAAAATGCTCATCATCTTTAATCATCAGAGAAATGCAAATCAAAACTACTTTGCGATATCATCTAACTCCAGCGAGATTAGCCCACATCACAAAATCCCCAAACCAGAGATGTTGGCCTGGATGTGGAGAAAAGAGAACACTTCTACACTGCTGGTGGGAATGCAAACTAATATGTTCCTTTTGGAAAGATGTTTGGAGAACACTTAGAGATCTAAAAATAGACCTGCCATTTGATTCTACAATTTCTCTCCTGGGTATATATCCAGAAGACCAAAAATTACATTATAACAAAGATATTTATACCAGAATGTTTATTGCAGCCCAATTCATAATTGCTAAGTCATGGAAGAAGCCCAAGTGCTCATCGACCGACAAATGGATCAATAAATTGTGGTATATGTACACCATGGAATATTATGCAGCCTTAAAGAAAGATGGAGACTTTACCTCTTACATGTTTACATGGATGGAGCTGGAACATATTCTTCTTAGCAAAGTATTTCAAGAATAGAAGAAAAAGTATCCAAAGTACTCAGCCCTACTTTGAAACCAATTTATAGCTTTCATATCAAAGCTATAACCCAATTATAGCCCAAGAAGAAGGGGAAAGGGCAGAGGGGAGGATGGGTGGAGGGAGGGTAATCGGTGAGACCACACTTACGGTGCATCTTACAAGGGTATATGTGAAATTTATTAGGTGTAGAATATAAACGTCTAAACACAATAACTAAGAAAATGCCGTGAAGGCTATGTTAACCAGTTTGATGAAAATATTTCAAATTGTATATAAAACCAGCACATTGTACCCCATGATTACATTAATGTACACAGCTATATAACAATAAAAAAAAACTACTTTGGTTTGTTTCTCTTGAGTTTCCTCTAAACCAGTGGTTCTCAATCTTACTAATGCTGTGACCCTTTAATACAGTTCCTGTGGGTCACAACCCACAGGTTAAGAACCGCCGTTCTAAACGCTTTTGATATTTTCAGTTTGCACTAGCTCATTAACTAACATTTCTCTCAGTCCATTACTCACTGTGTACATTGCTTGTGTTAAAATTTCCTGCTTCAAGATTGAAATACTCTGAAATTTAATGAAGTATAAACTCTCTCTGGTTGCCTTATCCACTTCCTCCATGATTTCATAAACTTCCATTACAAAAGTGTGAAAATCATTTGCTTTCAATTTTCCTTGTTTAGGCCCAATATTTTCATTTTAAGCCCATAGGATAGATGATTTACAAGCCCTTTGGCTACCATATGTGGACCTTCCTGAGTTCCATTAAATTATTACTACTACTATTATTGTAAGTATGTCATAGGGAAGCACTGTTGTAGCTTTTAAGAAAACTATTCACAGAGTTGAATAATTTATGGTCCCTGATGAACCTACTATCTTCCCTTGGGATGCCAAGTTTTTAAGCATCCCATTGGGCCAAGTCTTTAAAGCAGTGATATGGGAGAACATTGCAGATGGACAGTCCATTTGCTAAGTCACAAAGTTGCTCAACTCTTCAGTAATGAGCATGGATGGGAATTCATTTTCTTAACTCTTTGTGTCATGGAAATAGATTCTCCCTCAGGGTAGGGGTAACTAGACCTCATAGTCTCAGATTCTGCCTAGACATGCTCCCTCCCAATAATGTATTCTAACACCATCTACCCCAGAGTAAGGCCAAAGCTTCATAGATGAAGGGTACAGTCCTCCACAAGACCATCCGTCACTTCAGACAACAGCTACAAGTTGAAGTGTCTCCAGGCTAACCTCAATTCTGACCAGATGACTATAAAGTCAAGGGTGACTTCTATATCCTCATGTTTAATAATTTGCTGGAATGACACACAGAACTCAGGAAAGCACGATACTTACAATTACAGTTTCATTGTAGCTTCTCATAAAAGACAGAGAAGCAAAGAGCAAGGTCTGAGTGGGTCCCGAACACAAAGCTTCCATTGTTCTCAAGGATGCATTACTTTGCTGGCATGTTGATGTGTGACAAAATGCTGAGTATTGACAACCGGTGAAACTCACCTGAGCTTTGGAGTCCAGAGTTCTTATTGGAATCTCTTTACTTAGGCATAATTAATCGGATTATCATACATGTTTTTAAACTTGATTTCTGGCCCCTTACCTTACCTGAAGTCAAGCTGATGTTATATCATTTAAAATCTAGTCCTCCTAAGTTGATGGTTGGTCTTTCTGACATGCCTAGTTTCTATCTTGAGTCATCTCATAAGCATAAATGATCTAGGGCCCCATCTTGAGTCACCTCTTTAGCATAAACTATCAGGTGCAGTCAGAAGGGCCCACCATGAATAACAAAGACATTCTGTTCACTCTGAAAATTCCAAGGATTTAGAGGTTACCACTCAGGAACCAAAGGCCAAAGGCCAGCCAATTTCTTTTCATTTGTTTACAAGCTTATTTCAGTATATTATGGGGGTACATATGTTTTGGTTACATAGTTTGCTTTTGTAAATTTTAAGTCAAAGTTATAAGTACGCCCCTCACCTAAAGTGTGTGCGAGGAACCTGTTCAAAGCACCTATTGGGTGGGAATGTACCTTTCCCTTCTTTCTCTCCCCCCCATCCAAATGTCCTTGAGTTTTGCTTCCTATGAGCACACAAGTGTTGATCAACGAGTTCTAATTTAGTATTGAGTACATGTGGTGTTTGTTTTCCATTCTTGTGATACTTAAGAGAATGGTCTGCAATTCCATCCAGGTTGTTAGGAAAGATACTAGGTCAATGTTTTTTTATGGCTGAGTAGTATTCCATGGCATACATATACCACATTTTATTAATCCATTCACATATTGATGAACATTTGAGTTGTTTCCATGTCCTTGTGATTGTGCTTCTATGGACATTTGAATGCAAGCATCTTTTTTTTTAAATAAAATGTCTTTTTTTTTTTCATTTGGGAAAATCTCTAGTAGAATGATTGCAGGATCAAATGGTAGGTCTATTTTAAGTTCTTTGAGGAATCGCCAAAATATTTTCCATAGAGGTTGAACTAATTTCTGGTTCCACCAACAGAACATAAGGGTTCTTATCTCTCCACATCCACACCAGCATCTCTTGTTTTGGGATATCATGGTGTGAGCTATTCTCATTTGGGATATCTCATTCTGTTGGGTTTTTTTTTCCTTCAGTTTTAATGGACATTTTTGTTTGTAATTTTTCATTACTCAATGTGGTTTTGATTTGCATTTCCCTGATTAGAGACAGTGAGCAATTTTTCCTGTGATTGTTAGCTATCAGTCTATCTTCTTCAGAAAAGTTTCTGTTCATGTCTCTTCCCAACTTTTAATGGGGTCATTTGATCTTTTCTTATTGATTTGCTTGAGTTCTTTGTAGATTCTTGTTATGAGTCCTCTATCAGATGTATAGCATGCAAATATCTTTTCTCATTTTGTATATTGTCTATTTCTTTTGTTGATCGTGTCTTTGGTTGTGCAGAAACTTTTTAATTTGATCAGGTCCAATTTATTTATTTTTTGGTGTTCTTGTGAATGCCGTTTGAGTCTTTGTCATAAAAAATGGAAATGGGAGCACTCAAAAAAATTAACTCACAATGGATAAAAAAAAGTGGTATAGAAACACTTTTTTTTCCCTGAGACAGTCTCACTCTGTCCCTGTGGGTAGAGTGCCATGGTATCAAAGCTTAAGCAACCTCAAACTCTCGGGCTCAAGTGATTCTCTTGCCCCTGAATCTCTGGTACCTGGGACTATAGGTGCCTGCCACAATACCCAGCTTTTTTTAGAGATGGGTTCTTGCTCTTGCTCAGGCTGGTCTCTTGAGCTCAAGCAACCCACCTGCCTCAGCCTCTCAGAGTGGTGGGATTACAAGTGTGAGTCACCATGCCTGCCCCCACAAACTGTTATAGATACCAGCCAATTTTTTTATTAGCCTCCTTTTGAGGTCTCTTCTTCAGCACCTCAATATTGGCTTCAAGGGATGCCAATTTCTCCTCTGCCATTGCAGGTCCAGCATTCACAATAGATCCACTGCCTCTGGTAATATCTACTCTCCTGCTGGTAGAGCCAAGACTTTACTCTGTAGCCAATTATAAGAGGTCAAGCATACCCCCACAAAATACTTCAACACATACAAAAGAGATACTCCTATGATAGCAGGGGAATGGGAACTTTGCATTCCTCATCTGTTTTTTTCTTCTTCCTATTTCTGGAAAAGACAAAACTGTCACTACTGCCACTGACACCACCTGGCAATATTCTGAGTCCATTTAAGAAGACAGGGGAGGAATGAGAGTAGTGGTCATTAGTAGTCTTATGAGAAAAGACTACAGTGATCACAGTCCTCCTATTTCCTTCTCCAAGAGGCTTTTCCTTTCTCTTTGGGAGGGGAGGAGAGGGATATTTTACCCTGAATCTAGGTGAATGAGAATTCCAAGATAATCAATAAAGTTTAGGGGTGCCAACAAGAAAATAAGATAGACATTTTATTCCATAATGGAGTTCTGCTTAGGCATGGACAGATTTGTCTTCCCCTGTGTCTACCTGACATGGGGAGAAGAGTTGGAGAAAGGGTGCAGCAGTCTGCTCTGCACTATCTGTCATGGTGGCAAGGACACCTGACTCCTCGCAGGGTTCACAGAACCGTATAGAAAGTAGCTGGCGTTGATTTATCTTGTCAATATCCCATTCAAGAAGGTCATCCAAGTGGAGAGAAACAGCTATGAAGTGGACTCCAGTGGTCCAATTGGGTAGAGGTGGAATATAAGAGGCTGAGCTGGAGGCAGATCAGGGAATGTGTAACAGAGAGGGGGGCCTCCTAAGCCCCTTCGAAAGAACTCAACCTCTTGGATGCCTGCCACACAAATAACATCAATCATTTGCCCATGTTAGTAGGCACAGTCAATAAGAAGTGTTTAAACTCAAGAAGTGAGGCTGGGTTTGGTGGCTGATGCCTGTAACCTTAGCACTCTGGGAGGCCACGGTGGGGAGATAGCCTGAGCTCAGCAATTCAAGACTAGTCTGAGCAAGAGAGAGACCCTGACAGTACATCTCTAGTAAAAATAGAAAAACTATCCAATATTGTGGTGGACACTTATAGTCCCAGCTACTCAGGAGGCTGAGGCAAGAGAGATCACTCGAGCCTTAGAGTTTGAGGTTCATGTGAACTACAATGACATCTTGGCATTCTACCCAGGGCTACTGACTTAAAAAAAATACATTGAAGTCAAGAAGTGTTTGCTCTTCCTCTCTACCTCCATTCTTCCTCCCTATCTCCTTCTCCAAGTCTTTCAGAGGAAGGGAAGAGCTTTGAATCAGCTTTGAAGTTTTAATTTCACTGGTAAGTTATGGAATCTGCTCAAGATGTCCTTAAGAGCTCAAAGGGCATTTACCATCACATAGCTGGAAGCAATTATTAGAAAAGCAAAACCATGTTGCATTTATAGTTTACCAAGAAAAGAGTATTTGATGGTATTCATGGTGTGTGTGTGTGTGTGTGTATGTAGAATATTTGAAATAAGTTAGTTACATGCACATCCCTTTAATCTTGGAATTCCAGAGTTAAGAATTGAGACTACAGGTACAATAGCTAATTTATGGCAAATTGCATAAACATGGGTGACATTCCTAATTGCAAAAGCTACATTAACAACAAGAAAAAAAAAACAATAGCCACAAAAAAATGGAAACAACATAATGCCACCAAGAAGATACTTGTTAAATCAGTTATCTCATAATCATACATTTAATAACAACAAAACGAACAAGGCACAGCTGTATGGGTTGACACAGAAACAGTTCTAAGTTATTTTATTGAATGAAAAAAGCTCAGGGCAGCAAAATGTGGATAAATCTTTAAAAATAAAAACTTCGTGTATAAACAAGTACACATATACATGTCTATTGATATATAAATTTATAATATTGCTAGACGAATCCACGAGAAACGTGAGTAATTGCCTTTGGAAAGAATGCCTAGGAGACTTTCACTTTTTACTTCTTACCTTTGGGTGCTATTTGTATTTGTTACTAAGGGTATGTGATTATTTTTAAAAGTGGAAGAAGTAATTAGATTGTATAGTAATGTAAAGGTACTGAATGTTGCTGAATTGTACACTTAAAAATGGTTAAAGTGGTAAATTTTAGGTTATGTGTATTTTTCCACAATAAGAAAGAAAATAAACATACATACATCAATTGATTTAAAATAAAAAGAAATATCAAGAGGAGAATAAGAAGTTGCTGGAAGAGAGTGTGTGTGAGAGGCTCCAAGGCCGCAGTCGAAATGCGTTCAACACTGTCTTGCGACTCTCCCTGAAGACTATCCAGTAGGAGGACTGCTTAGGCTTTTATGGGGGTTCAGAAAGCAGCTAGGACATGTGTATTTGTCTGAAATAAGTTGGGAAGGGGAATCCTGGTAAATTTTTATTTGTATTTGGACTATGATCATACTTTGCACTGCTATGTGGAATTAAAGAGCAGGAGGATTTATTGGGCAGTGGGACCAGTTTTCTACCCAAGTACCTAAGGGTTTGACACGTACAAGATCCTATATAAAATCTGGGCTGGAGTTTTGGTGGATGAGAAACTATTCCAGATTCATGAAGTGCAGGAATATCAGAACTGAAAAGGACTGTAGATGATGAGTGACCGAACTAGGATTATAACTCAAGTCTCCAGGCAAATACTTAGTTTTTCTAAAAAAGAAAAAAGGTGATAGCAGCACTGTTCTCGTCATGGCTTCAGTATCTTCACTCAATTTCTCTTCCTGCTAATTGCCCAACTGCTGCTCAGAATTGAGGGTCTGGTTTGATACACTGCAAGACTGTGGTTGCTAAATAGCATTTCCAGAATGTTTGTGTTCAAATTTCATATGATCACATTAGTCTATCATTTTCTGTTTTGTACTACTACACTTCTCTGATTCCATGAAGCCTATTTTTCACCCTTTTAGTACCTCTGAAATCAGGATGTAGCTGATGGCTGCCATTGGCCAGGCCTAAGTCATGACAGTGATCATCACCTGTAAGGGTGGAAACTTACACGAAACCTTCCATTCACCTGCTGGCAAAAGCAAGAAAGCTATGCATCAAAATTTGCCCAGGGAATGTCAGTAGTTTTGGGGAAAAAAAATCTCAGAGAAAATAATGGATCCTTCTTTTGGGAAAGGTCATTTAGCTTATGTTTTTTGGTGCAGAAGACAATATTATGTGGAAAAACACTGACAGCAGCTTTGAATTAAAAATGCTTCAGAAGGGTAATACTCTATTATTTTCATTTTTATGAACGCATAGAATGGTAGATGTTGAAAAAGACTTTTAAAATGAGCCTAAAGCAGCACTTTCAGTAAATTTAAAATAAAAATTCTATGTGCTAAGAAAATACTTTTGTAATGGTGCATAAACCAATGTGAATTTTACAGCAGTTGGCATCTTAGTTTTGATGATATGTGTTAACTATACCAAGCTTTAACATTAAACATAAGGACAGTCCCATTTTTTTTTTCTAGGCCCTGTTCAAATAACATTGGAATTAAGTAAGGGTCAACTAACACTCAGCCATTAGCCGGTGTAACCTTGGGATCTTTTCTGATGTAAGATTTTTTTTTTCCCTTGTAGAGTTTATAACACTCTCTTAGATGTGCCTTTTAATTTTCTATTTAAGCCACTTTGTTTTCATCCCTTCCCCAGGTTAATACAGTATGAGGGTACAATTAGGTTGCATTAGGTTACGATGTTTGTGTTTGTTAGCTAAACTCCAAGTTGTAGTTGAGCTCTTCACCCAGGAGGGGTGCCATATACCCTTCCATTGTGCCCATTAGATGAGAGCACACCAGTCCCTCTCCCCCTTCTTTCCCTCTCTACTTGAACTTAATTGTGTTTTTCTCTTGTTTGGGTGTGTAGTTGCTCATCTACTGGTTTCATATAAGTATCGAGTACATCAGATATTTACTTTTCCATTCTCTTGATATTTTCCAATGTACGGTTTTAATGACCCTTCCAAGTTTTTCTGTGCTGTTTATAATTTATTTATTTGGGGGCTCATTTTGTTAATTTGTATTTTTACTAGGAAATCATCCATTTTCTTTAGAATTCCAGTCAGTTGCCATAGGTTTCTCTTATAATACTATGAATTTCTGTAGTTTTCTAGAGTTCTTGAAGAATTCTTAATTTTATCAACTTTGGTCAATCTTTTTTCTTAACCAGGCTAGATCTTATTCAAATTTTGCAAAGGAGTTCATATTCATTTGCACTTTTAATTTCTTTTCTATTACACTAATTTTAGCTTTTTCCTTTATAAGTCCCCATTTTCTTTATGTTTGTTTTTGAGACAGAGTCTTGCTCTGTCATCAGGGATATAGTGCGTGGCATCATCCTAGTTCTCCGCAACTTCAAACTCCTAGGCTGAAGTGACCCTCCTGCCTCAGCCTCCCTAGTAGCTGGACTGCAGTGTTTGTCACCATGCCCAGCTAGGTGTTTCTATTTTCAGTAGGGGGGGTCTTTCTGTTGCTCAGGCTGGTCTTGAACTTCTGACCTCAGGTGATCCTCCCTGAGGATCTCAGAGGGCCAGGATTATAGATTATATAGTCCCCTTTTCTTAATTTTTAAAAATTTACTTCATTGCTATTTTTTTCTAATTTCTTGAGATTAAAAATTAACTTTATTTTTTATATTATTTCATGAGAACCACCATGTCACATTTATACTCTACCAAGAAAAGAGTATTTGATAGTATTCATGAGGTGTGTGTATGAAAAGAATATTTGAAATGAGTTAGTTACATGCATATCCCCTTTAATCTAGGAATTCCAGAGTTAAGAATTGAGACTTACAGGTACAAAAGCTAATGTATGACAAATTATATAAGCATGGGTGAAGACTGAGGGAATGAAGAGAATGCAACCTGGAATAAATGCAGTAGAAAAAATGCTTTTCTCTATATGAATCTGGTCATCTCTACATTTATTTTCAACATGTTGGGTTGAAATCAGAGAATGTGATGTTTAGAATATTTTCAAGTTTTCTTTGTGGTCAAATATGACTGACTTTTGTAAATATTATATAGGTACCCTTTGTGTGAAGGATGTTAGATCCTATATGTAGATAATTACATCAAGTTTATTAATTGTATATTCAATTCCTATGTCATCCCACATTTGTTGTGTATCTGATTTGTACAATTCTGAAACAAAAGTATTTAAGTCTTCCAATATAATTCCCTTTTATATTTCTTATTTTTTATAGCTTTTGCCTTATACATTTGTTAGATTGTTTGGTATCAACATTTAAACATTCTCAGTCTTTGACCATCTATGTACAATTTGGTTTTTTGTATTCCTTCATCAGTCTTTATATTTACTCTGATCTATTTACTGTGTTTTGTTGCTTGCTACCATTTCATTCCTTCTTTTTTATCCTGAAGTCTCTGTTGTAGTTAACCTGTTGTTTGGCTAGAGTCTCTTAAGTATTTTCTTTAGGTGGGAAAATGTACGTATTAGTCCTTGACTTTTTACATATATGCGAGTGTCTTCCTATCACCGCAACAACTAAATGAAAAACTATCCAGTGTTGTGGTGGGCACCTGTAGTTCCAGCTACTTGGGAGGCTGAGGCAAGAGGGATCACTTGAGCCTAAGAGTTTGAGGTTCCTGTGAACTAAGATGATGCCTTGGCATTCTACCCAGGGCTACTGACTTAAAAAAATACATTGAAGTCAAAAAGTGTCTGCCCTTCCTCCCTGCCTCCATTCTTCCTCCCTATCTCCTTCTCCGAGTCTTTCAGAGGACAGGAAGAGCTCTGAATCAGCTTTGAAGTTTTAAATGCACTGGTAAGTTATGGAATCTGCTCAAGGTGTCCTTAAGAGCTTAAAGGGCATTTACCGTCACATTAGTTGGAAGCAATGAAGTCTTGGCTGTCGAGGAATTTTTGAGTTTGAGTCCTCTGCTGTCAGAAGTCTGTGAATATTATTCTACTAACTTCGAGCTACTGTTGATGCAGGAGTCTGGTTATTTTTTTTTATATATAATAAGCAAATTATTCTTTCTGTATAGAAGCTTGTAAAAATTGTTTTTCCTTTAGATTTCCAGAATCTTGCCAGAATCTTGCTATAGAAGTGTGTGTGTGTGTGTGTGTGTGTGTGTGTATGCATATGTGTGTTTATCAATCCTGCCTGGAACTTGGAGTATCCATTCAGACCCAGGTATTTCTTGTCCCCACCTCAATTTCTCCTTTCATGTGTGTAGTTATTGGCTTTTCTTCTATGTGCCTTCTTTCCTGGATCTCTCAAGTCTCTTATCTTTTCTCTCATCATTTAAATTGCATTTTATCTTTCCTCCAAGCTTTGAGGTGTTTCTCCATTTGATCTTCTAACCCACTAATCTGAGTCTCAATAGTGATCATCTCCTTTTATTCATGTAGAAAATTAAGTTGAAAAATCTTTTTTTTTCTTTAGATATATTTTTGTTTCTTTAGTTCACTCTGTGGGGTTCAGGGATGTTTGGAGAATATCCACTATCCTAAGAGACGCCTAATATTGTAGCTAGATCTAAAAGAAACTAGGGTAGAAATTATGCATAGTGTTTATTTGTAGAGGAGTTGAAATTTCCTATTTTCTATCATGGAAATCTCTGTTTATGAATTAACTATGTCTTAGGCAGATGTCTACATTTTCTTTTCCTGGAAATTTCATGCTGTTCACTGTTGTTTACAATGTTAGCATGTGTTTATCTGAGGTCAAAAGTACCAGGGCACAACTTGATAAGGCTTTCCTTATACATGGAAAGACTGTCTCTGCCTTGTGGCTGTAATCTAATTATTTGACCAAGTCATGCTTTCATGAATGTTTCTGGTTGCTGCTTTTGTTTTCCATCATTTGGCCAATTGTCTTAGGTAAAATTGGCTTCAATATGGCTGGTCTACTTGAATATATCATCTTATGCTTTCAAAATTCTTTCAGTTGAGAAAAAAAGGTGACACAGAGAAGCAAAGAATGCTGGATTAGCGATCAGTGTCTGGTCTAAAGTAGGCATTCAATTAAAAACTTTTTTTTTTTTTTGATAGATGAATGGATTCTACCCCAGGCTCTGTTACTATTTAAGAGAATTTGGGCAAGGTGCTTCATCACCTTGTTCTCATTTCTTCATCTGTTAAAACCCTAATCCATTGTCCTAAAGTTATAAGGGAATTTTCTCTCTCTCTTTTTTTTTAGGCAGTCTCACTATGTCGCCTTGGATAGAGTGCTATGGCATCATAGCTCACAGCAACCTCAAACTCTTAGGCTTAAGTGATTCTCTTGCCTCAGCCTCCCAAGTACCTGGGACTAAAGGCACCCACCACAACACTCGGCTATTTTTTGTTGCAGCTGTCATTGTAGTCTAGTTGGCCTGGGCTGGGTTCGAACCCACCACCCTCGGTGTACATGGCTGGCGCCGTAACCACTGTGCTATGGGCCCTGAACCATCATAAGGGGATTTTCACTAAAGCACTGATTATCACACTTGCTGGAAACCAAGTCACCTAGGAAAGCTTCTACAACTGTGGAAGCCCTGACTCTACCTTTAGAGATTAGGTTTCAACTGGTCTAGGGATGGTGGCCTTACATCTGTGTATTTTAAAACTTGCTCCGGTGGTTCTAGTGTGCAGCCAGGTTTGAGAGCAGCTGCCCTGAAGAAACCTTTCTAGTATCATTTTCCTCTCTGTGGGAGAAAGACTAATTCATCTGCTCAGATGGCAGAAGCCTGAAGATAACTGGTCCAAGTTTCTCTATTGGGCAGCACTGAAGAGTTTAAGGAGTGCTTCTCAGTCTTTGGCTAATATCAAGTGAAAATTTGACCTCTTTTGAATCTGCCTGCCCCAAGTAGTATAATTTGGTCAGTTTTACAAAACACTATGTAAGAATAGACTGTCCTTGCAGGAGAAACCTGTGATTTGGGTTGGTTACGTTCAATTTAAGGGGAAGAATGTAAGAAGCTATATTCCAATTTGATAAGGCTGATGTTTAGATCCCTATCTCATGTCTATTTAACTTGATTGATTTTAACCTTGAAAGGAGGAAGGGGGCAAACTTAAGATTAACCGCAGCAATACACATCACTAAATCTAGTACTACTTCAGTGTCATGAGTATTAGATAAGGGTAGGCTTTTGAATGTGCTTTGTAAACAGTGAAGAGCTCTCTTGATGTTTACTTATCTAAGGTCTCCCACCAGGTCTAAAATTCTGAAGACATTAAGATATAGTCTAGAATAGTATCCCTCAATGCCGGTAGGCCAGTTGTAGTGCAGTACCAGTTCTGTTACTGATTTCCTGTCCTGACATATTAAATAAAGCAGCACACCATAGCAGAAAAAAGGTTGAAGTGAGAATCCCCAAAATTGGATTTAAGATTCAGCCACTTAAGAATCTTGGACATGTCTCTCTAGGCTTGAATTTTTTTCATTTCCCAAATAAGTGAGTCAACTTCAGACTTCTAAAGTTTCTTCTAGTTCTAATATTCTAAGGAAAGGTGATAAAATGCTCATGAAGCTGGAAGTCACTGGTGTGATGGACAGAACATGTCCAAGACTCACACATCCCCTGGAATACTCTTTCTTTGTGGCATCTACAAAAAAATTTTCCTCTGGTACTACTTCTAAGGAGAATTAGGTAGGTTGGAGAATGCTTTTATCCTCAGTAAAGAGACTGGAGTTATACTTGATGATTTTTCTCTTGTCCCTCAGATTTCTGGGTCTATCTTCACCAAAAGCCTTCCTATAAACAGACAAGTGCTGAGCTGCTTCTTTCTCAGCAAATTTGAAACATTAGTTGTTCTGCAAAGAATGTGTCTTTCTTACTTCATTTACTCTAACTCATAACTAACCACAATATTCTTCCATAGTCTGGAATCTAGAAAATTATAAGGGGTTCTAAGTTCCCCCAAATAATGGCACTGTAAAACAGTAATATCAAGTGTTAATATCAGTGTGCTCCACTGGAACTATATTACTCTGGGTTAAGGGTGTGTGATTCTGGACCAAATATAAGAAGTAACTGACCTGAGTCTGCAAGATAATCTGACCAACTTCTTTAGAGCATGCATCCCGATCTCTGCTGAGACTACGGTAGCAGAAAGAACTCTAGTAGGCCTAATTCAACGTTATCCCTTTCCTCTAGCAGAGAGTAAATGCTAATACATGCTTGATTATGTAATCAGTTATGTAACAAATAATCAGGCAAATAACAAATGTAAGAATTTTAGATTTTTTTAAAGTAAATGCTCATCAATTAAGACTAAAATACTGTTACTTTTCCACAATATAGAAATAAATTTCAACAAAACACTTTTAATAAGGCACATTGTTCAATAAGGCAAAATTCATACAGAGGATTTGTTAATAGAAGATCACATTCTCTTGTATGTTGTGGGGGGGGCACTAGAGTTAAAGTAGCCTGTTCTTTTTAGAACATTTACAATTACAAGGCAGTATATAAATTTCATATAATAAACTATATTATCTCAAAACCAAAACTTGTTTTGCTGAATAACATTTATTTTTACCATTAAGTTTTAATTACCTCTGTATCTATAGCTGTATACCTTCCTAATTCACAAGACTTCAAATATAGAAAACTAAGAAATTAGAGCAAAAAAATAATTTGATTAAAGTAGAAGTGGATGTATTTTTAGTATACTTTGTTGATTCTTTTAAGTCCCAAACTTTCTGACAAGTTAAAATACTGGTTATTCTAAAATGTTCTCCATTTTCTTCTTTGTTTCTCACACAGAATGGGCTCAGAAATGCAAAGACCCTCAACTGGGGCACACAAATCTTTACACGAATGCTCTAAAGCGACTGCTGAGGTTAATATTCTTTCTCAATGACACATCAATGTGAATCATTTTAGTTAGCAAAAGGATTCTCTTAAATATCAATTGCAGACAGAATTAACCAATTTTGCAATGTTTTTGCAATACCAGTAACAGCAATGTCCATCTTACACCATCTTACAGCATCTTCTCCCAGTGGGAATTTATAACAAAACAGTCTTACCCAATATAGTGATAGCCAAATGAACAGATTAAGTTCTGATGAATGCAGATGGTCTTTCTACTATGGCTTTCTCACATGACCGTATATAAATAACCTTCATTAAACTTAGAGATTTTAATATTTATTAGATTGAATACTGTCCATAAAAATTATTGCGACTGACCAATGCTAGTTAAAAGTTTAGTAGCACCCAAATCAGTATTACCCTGTGAGTGTTCAATAATGTGTAATGTTAGTGAATTGTTATTTTTTACATAATTCTTAGTAAATATGAACCAAGGAGAAATAGACCAAGAATGGAGATATTTACATGCAAAAGTATTGTAACACATCACCTTTCCAACCTACACTACTACCAAGGAGACAGTGGCAAAATACAGTAGGCCCCATAATAATAATATCTTCATATGATGCTATAAATATGAAGATGATCAGAAACTGCTGTCATCCTTTGGTGGCACCGTTACATTTTAAAAATGAAAAATTAGAGAATATACCTTTCACTGACTTTATTTCACAGGACCCTGATCCTTATGGCTTTGACCTTCTGGGACAAAGCATGATTGAGTTTCCCTCCCCAGCAGACCTAGACTCTACACATCAGGCCATTAGGAACCTCTTAGCATTAGTCTTTCGCCCTCAAGTCAAATTCAAAAAGGCACGAGGCTGTCACAAACAACTCATCAAATTTATCATTCCAAAACTTTGGGTCTACAGAGGAGGATTTAAGGCACATACTTTCTGACCACACCTGAAATCACTGTTATCTTTAAAAACATTATGACAATGAAAATACAAAATTGTGCACTACTAAATTAATTCATGTTATACAGAGTATAGCTTAATATAGAAATGGTGAAGGTCAAGTACTTTTTCCCCAATATAGAGGGTCTCAGAAGTACTTATTACAGGTCACACTATCATGACAATGAAAATACAAAATTGTGCACTATTAAAATCATTCATCCTATACAGGGTATAGCTTAACATAGAAATGGTGAAGGACAAGTACTTTTTCCCCAATATAGAGGGTCTCAGAAATACTTCTTATAGGTCACACTATCTAAAAACCTATATAGTAGCCTTTACTGTTAAACGCTCAGCACAACTTAAAAGCTCATTACTTTAGACTAAATGGGGAGTAGTATTTATACTGACATAAAGACATAAGATCTCTTACTTTTGGATCTTTTAACTAAATGTGAAGGCTCACACCTGCAATCCTAACACTTGGGAGGCTGAGGCAGGTAGACTGCCCGAGCTCACACATTCGAGACCAGCCTGAGCAAAGGTGAGACCCTATCTCTAAAGAAAATAGCTGGGCATTGTGGCAGGTGCCTGTAGTCCCAGCTACTCAGGAGAAGCACTTAAGCCCAAGAGTTTGAGGTTGCTGTGAGCTGTAACGCCATAGCACTCTACTGAGGGTGACAAAGTAAAACTCTGTCTCAAAAAAAAAAAAAAGAAAAAAAAGAAAAGAAAATGGGGTGGTGTCTGTGGCTGAAAGGAGTAGGGTGCTGGCCCCATATGCCGGAGGTGGCAGGTTCAAACCCAGCTCTGGCCAAAAAAACTGAAAAAAAAAAATGCAGCATAACTAATCTTATATATCCATCCAACTGACAGTAGTTTTATCTATAGGGATCTTATTAAGATGTAGGAAAAATAACCATTAACTTACATAAGTAGCTACGACTAAAATGCTTTCAAAGATCACTTTATTTGCACTACTTGCTTAGTGTTTTTACTTTTTTATATAATGAAAGGTAAACATTAACCAAGGCTACCAGCTGTAGTATGAATTCTAGGTTAATGAGGTATTACTTTCTCCCTTTGGGAAGAGTAAGGCTGGCTGTAAAGAAATCCTATTATTCGTTGGCCCTTCATTGTGGAGAGATATGGATAATCTCCCAACAGCAGAGGCTGAATAAACTTAGTGAGTGATAAATACCTTCAAATGGTAGTCAGTAAGGCCACTTAATAACTTAAATTAAAAAAAATTCACAATTACTTTAAGGGTTTTTTTGGCTCAGGAATATCCCTAGGTGTCTGGTGACTTCTCCTTTGTTACTTTTAAAGATTTTATTTAGCATTCCAGCAATCAGCCCTTTCCTTCTCTTCTTTTGTTTAAATGCGATATTTATAACATTGGTAGAACTGATCTGCAGTATTACAACACACTATTATGAACTGCCTTTTACTTTTATTTACATCACTATAAAAATTTCTCAAATTGAAGGCACCGTTTACAAGTCTTTACTTTTGAATGTGGTAACAAGGTTCTAAATATTAAGAACTGTAGAACAAGAGACATCTCCCACACACATTTAGAAGTAAAATAGGACCAGCCATTTATGGATCTATCTCCAATAATCAAAATACAGGAATACTGAGAACCCTGACCAGCTGGTCCTTCTGTCAGTCAATCCCTGGAACCACAGAATCAAAATATTATATGAATTAATCTTCCTATCTTCTAATATCCTAAGATTATCTCACCAACTCAGTTTGGAGATGCTGAGAGAAATGGGTTCTAGGAATAAAGACTGCCAAGAATGAATAATGTATTTATTCCAATTCCAATTACTACTAAGAATTCCTTTCTAAATACATTAATGTTTTGCTGAAGTAGTTTTAGTCACAGTTTTGGTCACTAAAATCATCCAAGTAGAGCAGTATCAAAAACTTATTTCATTATAAAAATCAGACATTGCTGAATCTGTGAATGTGTTTTAAAAAATCAATTAAAGTTTAACAGTAATTAAACACAAACATGTGACTTAGGAATTAAAGAGACTATCATATTAAATGTATAGCTATGTGACTTAAGATCTGATTATACAGTTTCTAGATTATTGAGTCCCTTGTATCTTACTTTCTGATTAATTTTTATAATCATCAGTTTTGAAAAAAAGGGAAGACAGGGAAAGAAAACAATGAAAATCTTAAGAAATTATTAGCAGCTCTTATAAAAAGTTAGGTCAAAGAGTTTTTTAAAAGACAGAACTAACAGTTAAAATGTAGATTGCATTAAAAGTTACCAAAGACAGTAGCACAGTAATCCCACAGAATTTTCAACTGTACATAGATAGAACCACATTATGTTGAAAGAACAGTGTAGTGTGTACTTACATTACATAGCAAAGGTTAGGAAGTATTTCTGGTTGGACCTACTTATTAAAATATCTGTAAAAGCTGAAGTATTACCTTCTTCCCGGGAAGCCAGAAAGAGTATGAAAGGTTAAATACTGTATTTACAAAACTACCAATTTATTTTACAAAGATTAACTCTTGGGGCAGTGCCTGTGGCTCAAAGGAGTAGGGCGCTGGCCCCATATGCCGGAGGTGGCGGGTTCAAGCCCAGCCCTGGCCAAAAACTGCCAAAAAAAAAAAGGATTAAGCAGAGCTATTTAAGCCAGAAAAATTTGGTCCTATCAATTTAGGTATTTTACTATGAATATATTTTCTATAAAAATATTTTATGTATCTCAACTAAGTCACTTAAAAACATTTTAGGTTGATCCTTAGGCATGGCCTAAGTCAACTTTACCTTTCACAATTACGAAGTTTTGCAGCATGCTGTGACTCACATGAAGAAGTAAGCAAAGAATTTACTACCTCTATTTTATGATATAATCACTCATATATTACTTTGCTAGGCAGTAGAAACATACGGTAACTTCTACGGACATACAAAATTTCTGACCAAAAAGAAAAATGACTACATTATAATAAGGTAAAGGTAAAGGGATTCACTCTATAGCAGCGTTCCACAACTGCAGTTCACGAAACTCTCCTGAAGTTTCATGAATTAACATACAAATGAACACACAAACACTAAATAACCCTACACTATAGATTCTTCTAAAAAAAAAAGTGTGTGAAAAACCCTAACACATATATATACATATTATACAATAATCTGCTTTTAAGAAATAGTGTCCATACTCAATGATCTTGAGATATCACAAAAAAAAGGTATGATGTGGTTTGCCCAGTCAAGAATGCCAGATCAGAGAATAAATCATACAGATCAGATACATTCTAACACTTCTCTAATGCATATATTATTGCATATTTAGCAGTTACCAAAAAACCCATGTTATTATAGATTGGTTATCTAATAATTACAGTTAAGCATTATGTACTTCATAATACCAACTTATAGCTGTGCTATTATTCAATATTTATTGCATATTAAACTAGTTAATAAACATTTCATAAGTTCTACTGGCAATTTATTTGTAAAACTATTTTTCTGTTTTACTTTAAGGATACAAATATTTAATACATTTTTTTCTACTTTGTCAATCTTTTATTTTCAAAAAATATCTCATGATTAAAGTAGTTTTGGAAACTGTTCTATTGCATATAAAGAGTTCCTCCAATTTTATTTGGCTTGTTGTCATGTTTTTTATAGAACGTTATAGTTCAGTAGATGACATAGGCAAAAGAGTCACGTTTTGTCCACTCATTTAATGCAAGATATAAAGAAGTTTTCCTAACTTGCATCTCTTCCAGAATTTTCTGCCAAAAAGATTAATTAAGATCATGGCCTCCCATTAATATGCTTCCAGGAGAATTAAAGTGATATGCTTCCAGGAGATTTACTATACATTTGAAAAAAAAAAAAAAACGAAGTTAAAATGGCCATGACATCAGATAGTGGATATACAGTTGTTTATGTATTTCTATTAAAGCAAATTTTATGGGCCAGGTGTGGTGGCTCATGCCTGTAATCTGGGAGGCTGAGGCGGGTGGATTGCCTGAGCTCACAGGTTCGAGACCAACTAATCCAGAGCAAGACCTCGTCTCTAAAAATAGCTGGGCATTGTGGCAGGTACCTATAGTCCTAGCTACTTGGGAGGCTGAGGCAAGAGAACTGCTTGAGCCCAAGAGTTTGAGGTTGCCACAAGCTATGACATCATGACACTCTACCAAGGGTGACAAAGTGAGACTCTGTCTCCCCCTTCCCCCTAAAAAGCATATTTTAAAGTATTCTGTATAGTACATCATGGTTTAGGTTACTCTGGCATTATTTCTTAAATAACTTTCTATATCCTTGCTAGGATTAAGGCAAAGGCATGTAATAATTACAGTGACAGATTACATGTTAATAACAAACATTTAGAACAAAGAAGAACTGAAGAGTTTTAATACCCCACTTAAAAATTACATCCCTTACTTTACCAGTAAATTGGTCAAAAAAGTTTAGGTCCTATGTAACATCTGTGAGTTTATCTGAATAGCTGTGTAATCTAAACACATGGGAAAGATAAGAAGGAAAAGCTAATCCTTATTATGGTATAGTGTTCAACCTAAACCCCAGTATAACTTTGGTGATAACTACAGCTTTGATAATTTCTTGCTTTCATCATCCCAACTCCTACAAGTTAACACTACTCATGGCTTTTCATTGCTCTGCTCTTTGGAATGCACCATTCCACTATGTGATTGATGCAAAACCAGAATGAAAATTGCAAACGATCCGCCAAATTTAGAATTGCCATTCAGAGTAAATAGTACTCAAAGAATCCAAACATGGAACAGGCCTCATTCCTGCTGAATAGGCAGATAAAACAGAATGCTTTGCATCATCCCTGATTCTTTCATAGATACTCAGGATGAAGATAAGGTTTCTGGTGAAATTCAAGCTCTATTTTCTTTTTCTTTTCTTCTCCTTTGCTCAGTTTTTACACCACCCTGCATCCTTGTTCAACCAAGAAGAACTTTCTGCATTCTGTGTGCGGCAACACTAGCCTCATCTTCTGAGTCAGATTCGCTCTGGGATGTGGAGCTGTGAGAGGCAGAACTGCAAGGGGAAGAGCACTCTGGAGAACACAAGTAGTGCATCAGTGGGAGGCGGTACTTCCCACAGAAGTCCACAAATTTAATCTGTCTGACACAGCAGTCAAAGTAGACTCCTAGAGAGAAGAAATACAAAGTGATGATTACAAAGCAAGGAACCACAGTTTCTTTTCCAACCCTTTCTCCACAGTGCTGGAGAAATGTCACAAAAGAGAACATCTGTCAATCTTAAGCAGAGGTAATATTTGCCTCTATAGCTAGCTATTCATAAACCTACTGGAAGGTCTTAGGAAAATTTGGCTACAGAAAGAAGGCAAGGAGATTTATCTTAAAGGGAGCAGGCACAGAAAGGACACTGCTTACTTAGCTTATTTTCTCTGGGTGACTCAGGGAAGTGTGGCTGATGGAAATTACAAGATACCTAAAGTACCCTCCCTCTATTCCCCAGGCTACCCATTTTGGTACCACCTTACAGTCAGGAGACTAAAACAAAACAAGAATTCCTTTAATAATGATCTTAAAGAATTAGTTATTATACACAAAATTTGTAGAAAGGAGATGGCTTATGGTACTCCTGTTCTTATGTATGGGGAAGGCAAAATTGAAAGAAACAAAATGTCATTTTACATTTCCAATAGGCTCCAGTCTACATGCCTCAAAGCTATTTCACTGATGATCTCATTTGATTCTCACATAATTACATATTGTTGGGTAGACTGAAAGTGGTATTCAACTCTTCTGATTCCTGAGTTAGTAGTGCTCCTGAACTATCCCCACTCAGCGAAGTAAAAATTGAGCTAGAGCTGAGAGGAACACAGAAGTTACCATACTCTAGATTCTAGCTGATCCTTAAAAAGATACTGTACATCTCTAAAACACAAAGACTGTTACAATTACTGCAGTAAAACCAGAATATTTAGAACTTTGGGTCTCATTGCCTCTCTGGTGAGCAATCTCAACCTTTATACTCTGCTAAGTTTCCTGTGACATCAACTACTATATATTTATCATGTAATGAACCAAAATAAAAAGATGTGGTCCAAGCAAAGGAGAAACAATGATTCCAATTTC
Organism: Otolemur garnettii; assembly: GCF_000181295.1. Classification (NCBI taxonomy): domain Eukaryota; kingdom Metazoa; phylum Chordata; class Mammalia; order Primates; family Galagidae; genus Otolemur; species Otolemur garnettii. The sequence goes on along the minus strand of NW_003852484.1, from coordinate 5,315,656 downwards.
TCTTTTTTCCTTGATATTTCCCTACTAACACTGTAGTTTTTAAATCTCTTAGTAAGTATAACTCATAATCTAATGGGGGAAATTTGTAGTATACATGTATTACTCTGAACAATTTAGGAAAGTAGATATATTCAATGAATTAATCAACAGACTGATAACAAATCCTCCCAAAATATGTTAGCTTCATGAAGATAGATGGAATAAAATAAAGCACTATGGAGTTACTATGAGCTAAAATAATATAATACTATCTTGTCATTTGTGAGATCTTCAACTACAAAAGAAGATATCTCACAAAATACAAAAGTACTTTTAACTTACAAATCAACAACTAATGAATCAACAACTAATGAATCTGAGGATAAAAATTTCTAATGGTTGATTTTATATATTATCTTCAACAGTTCAAGAATCATTTTTGTTCCTGATATAAACAGCACACCAGTATAAGAAGAAGTCCTTAAGAAACTATATCAGAAGGCTGGGCATGCCTTTAATCCTGGGCAGCAGAGACAGATGGATTGTTTGAGCTCATGAGTTGAAGACTAACCTGAGCAAGAGTGAGAGCCTCTCTTAAAACAAACAAAAAAACCCAACTAGCCAGGTGTTCTGGCTGGTGCCTGTAGTCCCAGCTACTTGGGAGGCTGAGGCAAGAGAACCACTTGAGCCAAAGAGTTTGAGGTTGCTGTGAGCTATGACGCCATAGTACTCTACAGAGGGCAACAAAGTAAGACTCTGTCGCCAAAAAAAAAAAAAAAAAGAAATAAAAAAAGACAATTGCTCTCTGTCCAGTTTTGCATGTTATATAAAAACATTTTTTATTTTTAATACTTAGAGATATACTTGAGAAGTGTGTAATAGTTGGATTGATTTTGTATTGCAGATATTTGCTATCCAGTTGCTTTCTCATTTATGTATCCAGTATGCATTACCAAAGTCACTTAGTGTGGCTCGTTTAGCTGTCAATGTCATGGGAACTTTGCTAACAGGTGTGTACTCTATCAACATCAACAAAAACTTAATACATATAGTTTCTCAACTTAGTGATACAATGTTTTTTGTGCCACCATGAGGCAATAATGTGTTACTACTAGTTTAACTTATGCCATCTTTTGAATTATTCTTCTTTTGAAAATTGTTTTATTTGCAAATGTGGTTTATAGTGTAGCAGATGTGAATAGGTAGGAAGATTGTATCTTGTAAATGAGTATGTAGATATATAGTAAATATAATAGGCCTTCTGCATTTTATAAGTAGAAACTAAATCTTTCTGAATAATTTTGTCAGTAGAAAACAAGTTAGGGCTTATCAAAAATGCTCATAGTTTTAGAAAATTATAATCATATATAAATAAGAGATAAATATAGTAGTTGCTTCCTTAAATTCTAAAACATATCCTAACATTATAACTACCTTCTGGTTTATAAAGTAAAAGGTATAAAAATAAACTACTTTAAAATATATCAGCTATAAGTTATAGTTTAGTTAATTTAGTATTCTTTCTCAGAGTTCTCATAATACTCTGTTCATTTTTCTTTATATTGTATTTACTTCCTATTATAATTATTTGCAGTGGCTAAGAAATTTACACCGTCTGAATTTAGTCCCAGACTCTACCACTAACTGGCTTTGTGACCTTTAACAAGTTTCTTAACTCTCTAAGGCTTGTTTAAGAATTTTATCATATGTAAAATGAGTGTCATAATAGTACCTTCTTCATTTATAAGATTGTGGGAATTAAATGAAATAATGCATATAATGCACTTACCACATTGCTTGGGCACAATAAAAATTTATATCTTCGGCTTGGCGCCTGTGGCTCAAGTGGCTAAGGTGCCTGCCACATACACCTGAGGTGGCAGGTTCAAATCCAGCCCGGGCCCACCAAAACAACAATGACGGCTGCAACCAAAAAATAGCCGGGCGTTGTGGTGGGTGCCTGTGGTCCCAGCTACTTGGGAGGCTGAGGCAGGAGACTTGCTTGAGCCCAGGAGTTGGAGGTTGCTGTGAGCTATGACGCCATAGTACTCTACTGAGGGTGACAAAGTAAGACTCTGTCGCCAAAAAAAAAAAAAAAAAAAGAGAGAGAGAAAGAATTCTTGCAAAGGTTCTTTTCTAAAAAAGAATGAATTCGAAGAAGAGACTAAATCTAGATTTAGAGTAGGCCTGAAGGCCTGGTGTGAACACTGTCCTCTGTATTTTCCTGTCACTGTGATAGCCAATTCAAGAAAGGACAATCACTGAGAAAACCTTAAGCACTTCCTACTTAGCACAGTACTATAACCTCTACCTGCTGAATGACTAGACATGGCCTAGAGTATTGTCTTTTTTTCAACCCAAAGTGTCTTTTTTAACTTTTAACAATCTTTGAGGAATTTAATCATTTTCTCCTTTTAACCTTATAAAAGTTTCAAGACCAGAGGGGACTTCAGGGAAAATCTCAACTGGTTTCGATTATCATTCTGCAGCACTTCCTCAGTACCTACTGGATTTTTTAAAAAGTAGTCTTTTATGAGGGAGCTAAAACAAAATGACCTGCTATGGATCACCAATTCCCACACAGATACCCTGGGGCCCTTTAAGCCTTTAGCAACCTGGCCTCAGTGTACCTTTTCTCTCATCACTCCCCTAATTGTACATCTGAGCAAAATTATTGCTAATCCAACATTCTGCCCCATACTGCTGTCTCCATTTTGTACTCTGCATCTGAAAAGTTTCATAACCTTAATCTTACCCTATCAAAATCTAAGTCATACCTCAAGAATCATCTCATCTTTTCTAGATCTCATTCAATATACTCTTTCCTTCCTTTGACTTCCAACATTTTTAATTCCTTGGAATACTTACCTTACTCTGCCTTGTATTACTTGCTTGATTCTCCCCAAATCCAAACTAAAGAAATTTTGAACCATGGATTTAAAAGAGTTTAGAGTTCTAAGGTACATCCTAAAATCAGCATACATTTAGCTCACTTTCATACATCATGAATCACACCCTATAAAGATATACCCTACACAGAATGGTGAGTCAAAGAAAATGTCCTTCAAACAAACATGAAAGTTATCCAAAACTTTAGAAATTCATTTTAAACAATTAGAACTGTTGATGCTTCCTTTATGTTTTTGTTCATTTTACCATCTTGATTTAATATCTTGTAACAGTTCCAAAACAGGATGAGACCTACTGGGTACTTTCTTTTGTAAAATTAATCCTAAAATTATGGAAAAAATTAAGAAAATAAAAGGAGGAAATCTAAAGGGTGAAACATCTTTCTGGTAAAAGGGCAAAAGAATAAGGCGAACAGAAACAGACATTATCTTTCTCTGAAATAAGATATAGGTAACTAAAACAATACTTAGATCATTAAATTCAGAAACATAGCTGAATGAGTGGAAGACATGAAAACTGAATTAACTCACCTCCACATTTTGGGTTTGGGCAATTGGTGGCTAACCCCAAGTATCTAAGAAGATTCCCAGGAAGATCATAGGGAGTATAGGAGATATTTCGAATTTTAATGGTCCGTGCAGCTAGTTCCAAAAGAGTTGGAGGGTCATAGGTTAAATCTCTAACGAAACGAACAACCAATGGATTTCCTCGTAAACTCAACTCTTCCAAATGAATAAGGTTGAGGATCTCTCGAGGGAGATATGTCAACAAGTTGTTGTGAAGACTGAGGGAACGAAGAGAATGCAACCTAAAATAAATGTAGTATATGAAAAAAAATCAATGGCAGTAAGCAACATAGCTACCAAGAAAATTAAGTCTGTGTGTGTGTGTGGTGGGGGGAGATGTCTGTGTGTGTATTGTATAGAGCATGATTTCCCCCTTAGAATGAGCAAGTAAGATTAAGGTCAACTGAAGTAAAATAAAAAGGTGCTAAAACCAGATCAGAGTGCAAATTTGTAAATGAAGGACTTCTGCCCCTGAAATCTCAGCAAGCACAGAATACTTGCAGAGTATTCTAGTATGCTAGCTGATATAAAATACTAGAGTTAAAGATATTTGGTGGGGGTGGGAGAGGGAATGCTCTATCATTCAGATATCTAAAAAAGGAAAGATTTCAGATGCAACAGGAATGAAGATTCTTCACATTGTATGTGTGAAGCTTCATTAAGACAGGAATGCTTTGTACCAAGTACAAAGCAAAATCACTAAAAATTCCAGGGAAATCTATGCTAAAGTAATACTTTATTCTTTGATTATAGAAAATAGGCTGAACAAATATTTTTGAGGAATAAACAAGAGCATTTAAAAGGGAAATTAAAAACAACCTCAGAATTATATCATTTACTTTGAGAATACCTATTTCTTTTCTACACATAAAATATGGGAGTAAATGCAAAACAATTATCACCAGGCATGGATATCTGTGTACATATAAATGCTTGAAACTACTCACTGTGAAAGTTGAGGAGGCACACTTTGGATTTTGTTGTCACATAATACTAAGTAAGTCAGAAAAGGCAGATTTGCTAATTCTGGTGGGATTTCTTTGATGAAGTTTCCTCCAAGATATAAACTTTCTAAACTGCAAAAAATAAATAAATGAAAAAAAAGTAAATAAATACAAGTTGGACAAGATACTCATTGTTTCTACTACAATGAACATATTTCATCTATTCATTCAGCAAATGTTTTACTTAGGACTTGTTATGTGCTATACACTCCCTAGAGAAATAATGCATTCTTCAGGAGCTTATCCTATGTCCTATAGTTAAGCACACAAGCATATACCAATGTTACACATTATTACAGTTAAACAAAAGGTCAAAAATAAGCATTACATGATTAAAATACCAAAATAAGAGGGACAATTCATGAATGATGTAGGGGTTGAATGAAAAGAAACAGAAGTAAGAAGAGGCCACAGCAGTTCTAATTGGAAAAGCCTTCCCCAAAATGTATGGATTCAGCTGGGCTACAAATTCAGCCCATGCATATGTGAGGAAAGAGGACATTAGGTTGGAGAGGGCTTCTTAGATATAGTAAGGACGCCTTTTAATAGAAGAAGAGAAAAAACAACCTGAGGAATCCAGAGATGAGGCCAGATTATAGGAACCCTGAATTCCATGCTGGTATGCCTGAATTTGCTATACTAATAGGCAACTGAAAACCACTATCCTTTTTTTGAAAAGAGTAAAAAACCATATTTGAAGTCTTTACATTTCTCCTTTTTCTTATTACAGCAAATACATTCTTCAGAGTCTGTCCAAATTGAACACTATTATGAAATTAAAGTTACAGTTTCTTCTAATAGTTAATATTTTATTAAATGTTTTAAATGAGAACAGCTTTAATTTTTTTTAACTATTTAAAGATGTGAAAATGGCACTATTCTGGGTTTTTTAACTCTTCAGTTCCCTAATTATTAGTGAAATGTGGCATCTTTTCACATGATTCTAGCCATTTATAAATCCGTAGAGAACTGCCTATTCACATCATTTACCCATCTTTCTCATGGGTTATGTGGCTTCTTCTCATTCGTTTGTTGAGAGCTTTGCTGTCATTAAATATATGTTCACATAACTTTGTTTCTTTGTGGCCTTGAGGATATTCTACTTTTGTTCATGTATCGAACCTGTAAAAAGAATTTATAGCTCTTAGGATTGAGCTTGTTAAGGAAACACACTTTTTATATTTCTCTTACTGTTTCACCTTGGTTTGGTGGTTAGACTCCTTTCATTACCATGGTTTGCTTTCTTGCCTTCAGAGTTCTGCCAATTTTTGTTCTCTCTCACCTATACAGCCATACATTCGTGACTGCTAAAACTTCTTGAAGTGTTCCTCAATTATATGAAGCATTTGTCTTTGTTCTTTAAGAACATTTTGTCTTGAAATCTATTTCCTCTGACTATCAGTACTGCTTAGCAGTTTTATTTTTGTTAGTATTTATTTCACTCAATCTCAGTTCTACCACTTATCAATATAAAAACCTGGACCAGTTACTTAATCTTGCTGTGCCCCAGTTTCCTCTTCTTTAAAATGGAATAATACCATATATAATATAAAATGTCTAGTTAACTAATATGAACTAACATTATGTGCCATGCACCATTTTAGGGAATACCATGTAAATACAGGTCCAAGTTCTTGACCTGAAGTTTACATTCTAGTAAGAGAGAGAAAGATACAATAAATGGGTAAATGCATGTCCCAGGCAGTTTTTTTTTTTTTTTTTTGGAGACAGAGTCTCACTACATCACCCTCCATAGAATGCCATGGTGCCACAGCTCACAGCAACCCCAAACTCTTAGGTTTAAGCGATTCTCTTGCCTCAGCCTCCCAAGTAGCTGGGACTACAGGCACCCGCCACAATGCCTGGCTATTTTTTGGTTGCAGTTGTCCTTTGTTGTTTAGCTGGCCTGGACCTCGTTTGAACCTGCCAGCCTTGGTGTATGTGGCTGGTGCTGTAACCATTGTGCTACAGGTGCCAAGCCTATGCCAGACAGTTTTAAGTGCCATAAAGTGTACATCCACTATGCTGGATACTTTTAAGTGCCATAAAGAAAAAGGGAGGCAATCAGGTAGTGATGAAGGTGATACCCTAGAGTGGTCAGGAGAGGTTTCTCAGGAGATGACATATGAACAGAGATCTAAATGAAATGACTGAGTGAGTATAAACTCCTGCACTGGAAAAGTGACTGGTGTTGTCAAACAGCCACACAGCCAGCGTGGGTAGATCAGAGTAACTGAGGGACGAAGGTGATCAAAGAGGTCTAAGAGGTAGCCTGGGAAGCCAGATCACAGAAGGTTCTTTGTGCCTTTGTAAGGAAAGTTTTGAACAAAGTCTAGTCATTTACTTTGACTTGTCCTTTAGAAGGATTACTTTGGCTGCTGTGTGACCAATAGTTGAAGAAGTGGTGGGGAGCACCTTGGGCAGGAGTAGAAGCAGGAAGAGCAGACTGCTGCCCAGTGCAGTAAGATTTACCTGGTCTATCTTTTTCTAGCCCTTTACTTTAAATTTATTGGTTTGTCATTATTTTAGGTGTAACTGATAGTTGATATGTCTGGACTTGTGTTTTCCATACCACGGTATATTTTAGCACCTTTCCCCCTTTAGTTCTGTTGTTTGTTGTGCTCATCAAGTTTCCTTTTGTTCTATTCTCCCTCTGTTTCTTTTATTTCATTTATTATTTATTAAAAAATTTGTATTAAAATTATATACTTGAGGTATGCAATGTGATTTTTTATTTTTGGGGATTCATTGAGGGCACATAGAACCAGGTTACACTGATTGCTTTTGTTAGATAAGGACACTCTTATATTTGTATCCCGCCCCCCAAAAGTTGTATCACACCCCTTGTCCCTCTCCTGTTTTGAACTGTATATGTTATTTCGCTTTTGCTAATCGGTCTCTCCTTCAATTTCTTTTGAGCTCAAAATACATACTCATGCTCCCTTCTCTGTCCTTCTCTTTTTATCATCTGGAATTAGCTCCACCTCGATTTACTAAATAGGTTTATTTCCAATCAGCAGTTACCATAGGTTTTACCGATTTTCTTTATTCGCCCTTGTTTTTGGAGGCTTGTTATTTCTTGCAAGGGTCATTTTTCTTAGAGTATGACATTCAGAAAATCTTTCAGCAAGAACTCATGGTTATTAAACTTTGACTCCTTTGTCTCTGATATTTTTATTTTTCCCTCCCTCTTGAGTAATAATTTAGCTGAACATAAAATCCTAGGTCGGCAGTTACTTTTTGTTGGCCCTAGGAAGATGCTGTTCCATTATCTTATTACAGCCAATATTACTATTGTTCTTTTGCAGGTAATCTTTTTTTTTTCCTTGTTAGAAGCTTTAAACATTTTTTTTCCTCTATTCATCTTTATTATTCTGAAGTTTTACTCTGACATTTCCAGATAATCAGATTAGAGAGTTCTTTAATTGTGGGAAATATGACCATTAGTACTTTGTATGCTGTCTTTCCTTTTCTCTCATTCTTTTTGGGTTTTTTTCCTTCAAAACAGGGTCTTGCTTTGTAGCTTGGCTAGAGTGCAGTGGTGTCAGCATAGCTAACTGCAACCTCACCTTCTGGGCTCAAGTGATTATCCTGCCTCAGCCTCCCTGGTAGCTAGGACTACATATGTATACTATCATGCCCACCTAATTGTTCTGTTTTGTTGTTGTCGTTGTTTTGTTTTGTTTTTTAAATAGAGATATGGTCTCCTTTTTGCTCAGGCTGGTCTCAAACTCTCAAACTCTTGGCCTCAAGCAATCCTCCCACCTTCGCCTCCCAAAATGGTAGGATTAAAAGCATGAGCCACTGCACCTGGTCTTTATTTCCTTTCTAGAATTGCTCTTAGCAGTTTGATTAGAAAAATCTATCCTCTACACCTTAACATTTTTTTCATACTTTGCATTTCTTTATCTCTTTGTGCTGCACTACAGAATAACTCAGTAAGATTTCTCAGCTTAGGGATTCACTCTAAATGGATTTCTGTCCATTTACCCCATTAAGTGAGTTCATAATTATGAATGGTCTCACAATTCAGTTCACAAACTCATCCTACAAAAAGCACTACATACCTCATTGCTGAATATCACTACACTCAACTCTGAAGTACTCCCCTTGGGAAACTATACATTAATACCTAGTCTTTCCTTCAAAGGATTTTTGGAACTCCTTCTGGAATGGCCATCAGAGCTGTCATCTTATTACCCTTGATGTCACCAAAATGTCTTCCTTTCAGTATTTCCTTTATCTCTGGGTAAAGAAAAAAGTCATTGGGGGCTAGATCAGGTGATTAGGGAGGGTGTTCCAAAACAGTTAATTGTTGTTGACTAAAAACTCCCTCACAGACAATGTCATGTGAGCTGGTGCATCTTCGTGATGCAAAAGCCACCCCTTTCTCATATCAAGATTTTCCTGTTTCTCTATCAATGTTTACTTGGTCCACTAGGCTTCTCACAGCTGATGATCTGATGCACAATTTGATGAACTTTTGCAATGTTTTCATCAATTCTTCTCATTACTGGCTGCCTTGACCTCTCTTCATCAGTGATGCTTTCTCTCCCCTTAGTAAAGTGTTTAATCGAATCTCATCTACTATTGGGCAACAGACATGAATAGAACCTTCTCAGAGGAAGACAGCATGGCTAATAAACATTTGAAAAAATGCTCATTGTCCTTAATAATCAGAGAAGTGCAAATCAAAACTACACCGAGATATCACCTAACCCCAGTGAGAATGGCCCACATCACAAAGTCTCAAAGCTATAGTTGCTGGTGTGGATGTGAGGAGAAGGGAACATTTTTATATTGTTGGTGGGACTGCAAACTAATACAGCCTCTTTGGAAAGAAGTACGGAGAATCTCAAAGAACTCAACTTAGACCTCCCATTTGATCCTGCAATCCCATTACTAGACATCTACCCAGAAGGAAAAAAATCATTTTATCATAAGGACATATGCCCTAGATTGTTTATAGAAGCTCAATTTACAATTGCCAAAATATGGAAACAATCTAAATGCTCATCAACCCAGCAATGAATTAACAAACAGTGGTACATGTATACCATGGAATACTATTCAGCCATTAAAAAGATGAAGACTTTTTATCATTTGTATTAACCTGGATGGAGCTGAAACATATTCTTCTTAGTAAAGTATCACAAGAATGGAGAAGAAACTATCCTGGAAAAAAGAAATGATTTAATGAGCAGCGTGTAAGGGAAGAGTTGAGCAAAAATAAATTTATGTTGTGTGTAAGTCACCTAGTTTGTGGTATTTTGTGACAGCAGACTGAATTTACTAAGCTAGGGACCCAGAGAAACTAGCCTCTGGTGGTCAGTTACTACTCTGTATCTTCTTTCAGTGACTCAGAAGGAGGGACACATAGAAAGGATGTCAAACATTTGCAGTTGCTATGACTTTGGCAGAGAAGGATCTGGTGAGTTCTAAAATATAACCAGGACCAAAATTTTGCAATTATGTAAATTCTCTTTGGCAACTGATAAGTAACACTAATCATATTACATATTAAATTTACACCTTCAGAAGTATTTCTTACTTTCAAACTCAATTTCCAAAGTTCTAGGGACTTGATACCTTTCATTGATTTATGGTAATTAATTTTTTAAAATATACAGTTTCCAAATATACTTTTCTGTGAGGAAAAAGAAAATTTGCTGAATTTGAAGCAAAATTGTAGAGTTTAAGTTCTTGTGTTTATTAACACTGCACTGTTGGAATGTTGGAATAATTCTACTCTTTGACAAATATAGAAAATAGGAAAACATCAATAATTTATGGAACAAATTCTTCCTTTCTTTTTTATTTAATATTAACAGACCAGCCTTAAAGTTGTTTCTTGAAAAGTTTATCACCTTTCCAATCCTTAGGAATACCAAAGTGGGTACTTTTACTCTATCAAGGGACAATGACCTACTGAAAAAATACACTTGGCCCCCTTAGTGCCAATCAACTTTAACCCAGGTAAAAAGAGGAAAATACTTTTTGCTTCTTCACCCAAAATAAAAAGGCATTAAATACTACAATAACATTAGTTCTATCTTATATGACTGGTTAAAAGGAGATGGTATTAAAGTAAAACAGAGATGTACAAAGAGGGAGAAAACAGAAAAGAAGAGAAAACCAGGTAAGAACATCTGGGAATAAAGAGTTTTCTTGAAGTAGTATACTCCTTAAATCATTTTCAAATGCTATCACTCACAACAGGATTTTAAAGTACATATAAGTTCAAAAGTAGACACATTAATAGAGGCATCTTCTCCTGGTATTTGTGCCAAAAACTTAGGCAATAAAAGAAAGAAGTAGAGGGAAGAAGTTGAGAACCAGAGACAAACTCAATATGTTGAGTCTAAATGGGGAAAAAGTGTTTTATTTAGGTTTTACCATATTCTATTCACCACCTGATCATGTCACTTCTTTTCTAAGATTTCAACCAGTAGTACACTAAATTCAAAACATCCCAGAGCATTATTTTTTAGCTTTTATTTTATCATAATTGTTATATTTTACTCTTCTAAAACCAAATTAATAGTGAGAGGGGTCACTTACAGAAACAGGAAAGGCATGATTTAAAAAGAAATGGCTGGAGAAAGAGTACCAATGAAACTCATGCTCAAACCTACTCTCCAAATATCTAACATCTCAGATGCTGAACAACCCTGAAGCTTTTGTTTATTTAAAGTCTGCTATCCTGGGTGATAAATTATTAAGCTTTTCTTCAATTAATGCCTAAGCTAATGGAGAGAAACAGAGAGTAAGATTCAGAAGAATAAACAGGTCAAAATATGAAGCAAACCTATTTTTCAGCATATTATGAAACAAAAACAAGTTTGCTCATAGACTGTCACCAAATAGTTATGTTTATTTGTGGAAAAATAACCTCGTATTTTGAGGGAAAGAATCTACTCTGGCAACCTTATGGCTCACACTCAGCTTAATTTACTCCAGGGGAATGAAGTTGATCATAAGAATAAGTAAGATTTTTAGTATCTATTTATTTGTTATACTTTGAATGATCTCTCGGAAACCCTTCTTTTTAAAAAAAGATTTTACCACTGGGGAAAGAATCAATAGGGTACAAAAACATACCTGAAAAAACCTTGTTAAATGTGGAGAGGTCAATAACACCAATTAAGCCAAAAATATTTATTTATTCTCCTTCCTAGAATTATGAAGGTTAGGGGGAAAGGGAAGCATGTTTTAAATGCTGCTTTTAAAGAAGTCAGGTGTTTTCTTCTTCTTCTTCTTTTTTTTTTTTTTGAGACAGAATCTTACTTTATCACCCTCATTAGAGTGCCATGATGTCACAGCTCATAGCAACCTCCAACTCCTGGGCTTAGGTGATTCTCTTGCCTCAGCCTCCCAAGTAGCTGGAACTATAAGTGCCCACCACAATGCCTGGCTATTTTTTGGTTGCAGTTTGGCCAGGGCTGGGTTCGAACCCACCACCCTCAATATATGAGGCCGGTGCCACCCACTGAGCAACAGGCGCTGCCCGGCAGATATCTTCTTAATGTGCCAAAACACTAGACCTGATTTAAAAAGCAACATGGCATAGTATTCAATATACATCAGGGTTACCAACGAGACCTATAGAACCCATGTATATTCTAAAAGAAGATAGTGTTCTTGGATAGAATACTTAGGGCTTAAGTGACTCAAACTCTACCTCTACGTTCTTGAAGCTTTCTATTAGTTGTGAATACTTACCAGTCTTTGAGGTTTGACCCATGTAATTCTCACCCTCATTATTTGACTTCAAGCAAGTCACTGATAATAAATCTCAATTTCCTCATCTTAAAAAAAAAGAAGGGGTGAATCAAGTCATTGCCAAGGCTGTTTCTTCCCGTAAGAGTGAATTTCTACATATCCCTTTTAGCCTACACTCAGAGTTTCTAACTGGAGCATAACCTAAACCTTTACTTATTCTTATCAATAAACATAGAGCCTAAAACTGAACAATGAAAACACTGACATTAAAGATGTCAAAGACACAATGACCAATAAACACATAAGGCACAATTGTTAGCCCAGAAAATCAGGTCAACGAGGAGAATGACTTTGACAAATCCTCCTGATGACATATATAACAGAACAAAAATGCAAAGATTCATTTTCTGGTTTTACTCTGCCATTGTGGAAAACTCATGGGTTTGGTGTCAAAGACTGTAGAGGTCAAATCCAGTTCCACCACTTACTGGCTCTATGATCTTGCAACCTAGTTTCCCTGAGCCTCATTTTCTTCTGAAAAAAGGGAGTATATCATCTCATAGAATCATTACGAGAATTAAAAAGCATATTTAGAGTGCCAATGACAGGGCCTATTGCATTGTAAGTATTTAGTAAATGAGATTTTTGCTATCTTTTCCCCCATGTGATGAAAAACTTTCCCTGGGTTCCCCTTAGTATACTGAGAAAATTCCAAGGTTGTAATTATATAACATTAGTATTAGAAGGCACCAAGGCCTGTCAACTTTACTTCTAAATCTCTCTCCAACCTTTCTACTTTTTAAATCATCTCTCCTATTATTACCAGGGCATAAATTACCATCATCTCTCATCCTACCACAATGGCCTCCTTCTAATGAGCCTTCAAAATCTCTTCTCATCTCTCTACCTTCTCCCCAGCCCATTCCTGCAAAGCAGCAGCAAGACACATGAGCTTAAAATTCTCCCATGTGCATTTAGGTTAAAATCCAAACTTTACCACAGCCTTCAAGACCTGACAAGGCCTGACTGGTCTAATTTATATTTAACACTTACCCTCTTGCTCAATTCCCTAGCACAATGTCCTTCTTTCAGAATTTAAGTACTTTTCTTCTTATGTCTGGGCTTTCACAAGCACTATTCCCTCTACCTGGACTGATCCCACCACCCCACCCCTTAGTTAATTTGACTCTTCTTCCAAAATCATAAATATTACTTGCTCAAGGACAAAAATAAGTCAGGTCCCTCTGGCATTTTATTTTAAAGTACTCTGCACATCTTCATAGAACTTATAACCATTGTTACTAAGTAATGAAGTGAGTTGTTTAACATGTCTCCTCTGCTGGTATGTTAGCTTCACAAGGGCAAGAACATGTTCCCCACTGTATCGCCGCACCTAAGATAGTGCCTGATGTGTGGCAGGTACTCAATAAATATCTGTTGAGGAGTAAATGAAGGGACTTCTTGTTCAAATGTTTCCTTCATGCCTATGATTAGGACATAGGTATGGTTAAGTGACTTGCCTAAGGCTGGGACACCAAGAGTTCGTATTCCCAGGCCAATGTTCCTTTCACTACATTTAACTCTGTGATCCTTCCACCTCTAACATTCTGTTATCTCTGAAAATGCAACAAAGGATGTGAAAATATTTTACACGATTTTCCACTTTGAACAATACACATGCTCTTGCTTTATTTCCCTCTCCTGAATGGCACCCATAGGGGACTTTTATTATCCTGACATTACATTAAATTAAAAATACATTTACTAGGCGGCACCCATAGCTCAGTGGATAGGGCACCAGCCACATAAACTGAGGCTAACGGGTTCCAACCCAGCCTGGGCTGGCTAAATCAACAATGACAACTGCAACAACAACAAAAAAATAGCCGGGGATTGTGGCGGGCAACTGTCATCCCAGCTACTTGGGAGGCTGAGGCAAGAGAATCACTTAAGCCCAAGAGTTTGAGGTTGCTGTTAGCTGCGACGCCATGGCACTCTATCAAGGGTGACATAGTGAGACTCTGTCTCAAAAAAAAAAAAAATATGTTTACTAGAAAATCTAATAGATGAGGCAGATAATTCCTGTAAACAAGCGATTATATTCAATATGGTAAATGTAATGACAGGATGAATGAGTTACAAAGTGCATTTTAAGCAATAATTTACTGTGCAGGGAGCAGTAAAGAAAGTGATCAAGAGGTTATCCTTGAGATAGGTTTTGAAGGATGAATAGGAGTTTGCCAGGTGAAGAAAACATTCCAGGCAGAGGGAACAGCACATGCACAAAGGCACTGCATCCACTCAACACGTATTTAATGACTGGGTACCAGTGCTAGCACTTACAAGCCGCTTTTCCTACGTGGGAAAGTGTATACCTCACTGAACTCCACAAATGGTACTGTGGTTATTGCTATAGAGAAAAAGGGAGATAGGAAGGTCGTGGAAAGCAAGGGTCAGATGAGAGGCCCTTGCCATGCCACGGAAAAGGCATGTATTGATCTTAAGACTTTCGAGGAACCAGTGAAAACGTCAAGCTTTACATCTGTTGGACTGCCCACTGAGTTCGGTTCACGCCCAAGATCCAAGAAAAACGACATGAAAACTGGCCCGAAAATCTTCGGAAATCAGACACAACATACCAAATAATATCATATAGCTAATCTTACTAGATCTGTACTACACAGACTACTGGGCAGTACTGACTAACACACAGTTAAGGAGAGAGCCTGCAAAAAACCAGAACAGTTGCGTGACACACGCACCGCGCTTTTCCCACCTCCCGCAGAAACTCACTCACCTCCGCAAGTTCTCGATCTCGGCCGGGATGCTCTGCAGCTGGTTGCCGCCCATGCTCAGGGTCTGCAGCGCGCGCAGCTCCAGCAGCGAGGCAGGCATTTCCTGGAAACAGTTGCCGCTGAGGTTGAGCACCTGGAGGCTGCGGCAGAGCGGCGACTGGGCCAGGCCCTTGGGCAGCGCGCTGGGCCCGCCGAGCCGGTTGTTCTTGGCCAGCAGCGTGCGTAGGCCGCGCAGGGACAGCAGCTCGGATCCGAGAGTGGTCAACGCGTTGCCGCTCACGTCCAGCAGCTGGAGGTGCTGGAAGCCAGTGCCCAGCGCCCGTGGCAGTGACGCCAGACGGTTGTGAGGCAGCAGAAGACGCAGCAGCGCCTCGCGAGCGCCCCGCCGCTCCTCGCCTCGCGCTTCCAGCTCGGACTCCAGCGTCTCGGGGGACACGCTGAGGCGGGACCAGTTCAGTTCGGCCTCCCCCGCCGTGGCCACTGCCGCTCCAGCCTCGTCCATCCTGGCGGCCGCGCGGCGCCCGGCGCGGGATTCCCCAGAACACCGCGTGCGGTGCGCGGGCCGCGAGCTCCGCGGCGCCCCGGAACCTGAACCCCGGGATGAGTCGGAAGTGGCGCGAGCCGGCCCCGGCCCAGCGCGCCCCGGCCGAGTCACGCGACGCGAGGCCCCGGAGTGCGCGCGCCGCTGCGCCGGCAGGCTCCGCCTCACATGGCGCGCGGCGTGGCGGGGCTGCGCGCGGCCCGGAAAGACCTGCGGGCCGCAGAGTCGTCCTCTCGGCCCCGTGAGGTTTTGGCGGCGGCTCTTGGTACTCGGCCGAGTCTGATGACCTGACCCCGGGCTCCGAGACCGCTTCAGGAAACAGCCGCAGCACTGATTATCTGGCCTTGGGTGTGAGCGCGTCATGGGGCGCCGCCCACTTGTTTTTCACTTCTGCGTGGGGCCCCTAGTCAGCAGGATTGTGTCAGAACAGGAATTCGGTGGCTCATGACAGCAAAGCCCAGGAAAGTAAAGTCCAGGGATTAACAAAGCCGACTTGGACGTGTGACGGCAGCTGGACTAGAAATCAGAACTCCTGAATCCTTACTTGGTCTCGGCTGTTACGTACTCTTGTGTCCTCAGACAAAGGATTTGATTTCAGTGGCTCCGTCTATAAAATATGGATAATACCTTCCCTACTTGCACGACAGGATTTTTTAAATAATAAAAAGTATATTTCAAGTAAGGATTTTTTTTTTTTGGCTTAATAACAGATGCACTTATGTGGTTTAGGGTCTAAGTTGGAGGACTAGCAATGAATTTGGGAGCTGTGAGAAGATTTTTGATTTGAGAGAGCTGAACTTAGCTGATAAGTTTAAGAATTCAGAAAGCATTGAGGTTTTACTGCAAATTAAAATTAAACGATTAAACTGGGGAAATCCCAACTCTGGCACTTATTTAGTAATTCTAACATGTGTTTTCCTCCTTGTCCCAAATTCAGTCTTTTCTCAAATTACTTCTTATGAGTTTGAAAAGTCATGAATAGAAATAAGAACAGTACTTAGCCTTTCTTTTTAGAAACCTCATGCATAAGAAGGTCAAATAGTTTTGTATAATCAATGGCATTAAATTGTTTTCCTCCTTGACAGAGAGGAGAGAAGCTTTTCTTTTGTCAGTCATTTGTATGAGAAATGTTTTGTCAGACTTTAATTTTGGATTGAGCTGTAGTCATGGGAGGATACACTTTACAGTTTAGCCCAAGAATGGAATATTTTTAAAACCCATGAGTTATCTGTTTTGAAAGGGTCCTTTTAAAAATAGACTTTATTTTGGATCAAGCAAACACCCTGGCAGTAGCCTTAATGTATGAAAACTGCAGATATTTAAAATAATACAGTTATATGCTTTAAAAATCTGTGATAAATGAGTGACAGGAATGTAAAATGAGGGTAAAAAAACCACGCAAACATGACTGAGAAATAGAGTCAATGGCGGCACCTGTGGCTCAGTGGGTAGGGCGCCGACCCCATATACCGAGGGTAGCGGATTCCAAACCAGCCCCAACCAAACTGCAACAACAACAACAACAACAAAAACATAGCCGGGCTTTGTGGTGGGCGCCTGTAGTCCGAGCTACTCAGTAGGCTGAGGCAAGAGAATCGCCTAAGCCCAGGAGTTGGAGGTTGCTGTGAGCTGTGTGACACCACAGCACTCTACCTATGGCAAAAGAGTGAGACTCTTGTCTCTACAAAAAAAAGAGAGGGAGAGAGAGAAATAGAGTTCAGATTGCAAATCAGGGAAATTAAGGGGAAGAAGATAACCTCAATAATTATGAATAAAGCTGCCTGATAGAAAGCTTTGAAAAATTATTCTATATCGTGAGGAGCTTTGAAACTTTAAAGGAAAGGAAGCAGAAATTAAAAAATGGTGTAGGTAAAGACCTGAGTAGACTGGCAAATTTTGAAGGCCTACTGCTTGCAAAGGAGCTATTTTAATTTAATAAAGACTCCCAACTATCTAGTTGTTGAATTTAAGATAGATGTAACCAGATTATTGAACAGCTAAAATACCTAAGAAACTATCTTCTAAAAGCTGAAAATTGTGTTTCTGGATTTTTGAAGCTATTGTCAAAGAACTATAAATTTCCCTGTAAAGTACATATCTCATGCCTAATTAGAATGCTCCTATTTATATACAATCAATACTTTTATTCATTTGGTATCCTCCCATCCCTCCTCCCCCTATTGCCTAGCATGGTTCCTTGCACATAATTTGTATTGGATGGATTGAATCTACCTTAAACATTTTTTATTAGATTGACTTGTAAGTTCCTTGAGAAGACTTGAACTGCCTGTCTCATTTATGATTACATCTCTAGACCTTAATATAGTGCCTGGTTTATAGTAGGTAGAGGTACTTTTATTTATTTATAAATTTATTTATTTAAGACAGTCTCACTTTGTTGCCCTTGGTAGAGTGTCGTGGCATCATAGCTCACAGCAACCTCAAACTCCTGGGCTCAAACAATTCTTTTGCCTCAGCCTCCTAAGTAGCTAGGATTACAGGTGCCTACCACAATGCCTGGCTATTCCTTTTTAGAGATGGGTCTCGCTCTGGCTCAGGCTGGTCTCAAACGTGTGAGCTCAGGCGATTCACCTGCTTCCATCTCCCAGACGGTTGGGATTACAGGCGTGGCCACTGCACCCAGCCTAGGTACAGGCACTTTGATATCTTTTGAATAATTGAATATATTTGCAAATACTAAGTTTTAGTTGAAAAGGAATTTAAATTTATCAAACACCTATGTTTACCAGGAACTTTAAATGTAATTTTACTCCTCATACCAATTTTTAGCCCTATTTTAGAGGTGAGAGGACCCACATTCAGAAATGATGAGTAATTGTCGGTATCACACAGAGAGTGAAAGCCAAATTAGAAATTTAGCCTTAGGGCTGTGTGAATCCAAAGTCCATGATCTTTCCCTTATACTACACTAGTTTAGCACACCCCCCTACTTTTTAAATGATTCAAAGCAGTAAGATCTTCTAAATAGGATTAGTGTTACAAATGGCATCTATCCATTCATGGTACTTCAAAATATTGTGATTGTTAGAATTATAGAAAACTTGTCTGAGGTTGTTACAATTATAGAAAACTTGTTCCTGGGGATTTTGAGGGGAGTTTTTGACACAGAACTGGAGTAGGGCACTTAGATGAGAAGTGTCTGAAACCAAACAAAATTTGGGGTACCATGCTTGAATTACATGATCCTGTGCCAGTACCTCAATTGATGAGAGCTGGATGTCTGAACAAGGTGAGTCCATCAGCAGACTGCCTGGTGATGCCTGGCACTGCCCAAACAGAAGCAGAGATGATTTTATTTTCACTGTTTTCCAAGAATTTAATCCAAGTAACCAATTGGAAAATTGCAGTTGGTAACAGATGAGAAAGAAATCATAGTTAATAGCATATCAGAAAGAAGCTGTGGAACACTGTTAATTTTTGTCAATTGTGGAACACAAGTGCAAAGATTCATAGAATACTGCTGCCAGGGTCTATCTTCAGAGTGACACTCCTGGTGCAGCTTTATTGAGGCCAGCTTTGTTAACAGCTAGATTAATGTGAGAATCTCCTTATTGCTTGTTATAGTAAACTCAATCTGAGCTATT
Organism: Otolemur garnettii; assembly: GCF_000181295.1. NCBI lineage: Eukaryota > Metazoa > Chordata > Mammalia > Primates > Galagidae > Otolemur > Otolemur garnettii. Next base: position 5,296,534 of record NW_003852484.1, on the reverse strand, counting down.
GTGGATGCATGTCTTTTCAGTGCAGTCAGATGGATTTAAATTAAGCAGTATCCCTTGATTCTACAGTGAGCCTTGATACCATCAAGTCAGCCCAGTCATAAAAACTGGGAGGTAACTGTCTTTAGTGGCTTGTGGGCCACCACAATGAGGAAATCTGTGGGTAGCTGACGGAGATGCCCTCAGGGACACTGAAGAATGTGAAGGACGGAAGAGGAGATAACATAATCCGTGACCTAGGGAAAAGAATACAGGTTGTGGGGAATTGGGAAAGTAAATGGCGTATTTGTCGGCTTTTCAAAGCTTTACCATTATGCCATGCTTGGTTAAAATGAATGCATTTCAGGATAAGTCTCCTAACTAGAATGTTACAGGGCAGGAACTGCATCTATTTACCATGGCATCCCCCTAAGACAGGCATCCTTGAACTATGGCCCATGGGCCACATGCGACCTGCCAAGGACATTAAACCGGCCCACTGGGGATTTTTGCCACCGCTGCCTGTCCTGCTTAGCAGCTGACTGGTCCCAGGGCCTGTAGTCTGGCCCTCCAGTGGTCTGAGGGATAGTGAACTAGCCCCTGTTTAAAAAGTTTGAAGACCCCTGCCTAAGACATAGTAGGCACTCAGTACATAATGAATGAGTGAAATACATGCATGAATAGTGTTGGGCATACCTGACTGAGATGAACCCTATTGGCCAATTGACTGCAGAAAAACTAAGAAATACTTCAAGTATAAAATCATAAACCATACTAGCTGGGAGGCAGTATACTGATATGGTAAAAGAGTAAGCTTTGGCTTTTCTCAGATACAGTTTTCAAAACATACATTTGGAATTCAGATTTCTCTTACTTTATCTTGATTTAGTTACTTAATCTCTTTAAGCTTTGATTTCGTCATCTGTGTTATGAAGTATATTATCTGTTTCATAGGGTCTTTATAAGGCTTAGGTCTAAAGTGTTTAACATTAGTACCTAGCACGAAGTCAATACTCCATAAGTAGTGGCAATTATTATTATTGGCTGTAATAGTAATAGTCATTATTGTTATAACGGTTATTCTCTGGTACTTGTTAGGTCCTGATCAGGGTAAAAAACAAAGTTGACAATAGTCTTTACTCAGGATTGCACAATTTCCTGCATAAACCATGGTCCTTTACTCTGGGCCATTCATGTTTTAAGAATTAAGATTTAAGAGACTGGTCTGAACTCTCCTTGCCCAAAATTTATGCTTATTTTCTTATCTGTCTGCAAGTTATGTCAAGATGTCATGCCTCCTGAACTGGGCTCCTACTTTCATTCCAGGCACTTCTGATTCAGATGAGCGTTTCTAAATCACTGCTTTCATTCTTTCACTCCGTCTTGTTTTCTGCTGCTGTGACCCTATGTCTCCTCCTTGCTTATCAGATGAAGGCTTCGCTTGGCATGCAAGATTTTGATTTTTTCCACTGCTAAATCCCTCTAAGGTTGGTTTATTCATATTGGCATAGGATGGTTTGAAGTTCTACCATCTTCCTATCAATTGTAGTTCAGTTTTGGTTTTTGGGGAGGGGGGCAGGGCTGGGTTTGAACCCGCCACCTCCTGCATATGGGGCCAGCTTCCTACTCCTTTGAGCCACAGGCGCAAAAAAATTACAACTACTCTCTGTCTAAGGCCACTGATGGCAGAGAGAGCTGGAGTCTTTCAATCCACCTGGGGAGTCAGCCTCTCTATTTACTAAGATTGTGAGTAAGTCTTTCAGTTTGTCACTTAAGGTCTACCCATTTTGTTTTCAGCAATCCCTTCCTCTGCCTCAGTAGTATTGCCCAAAGTCTGGTAGGGTGATGCCTTTGGCTTTGTTTTTATTACTAGGAATTGCCTTGGCTATAGGGTTTTTGTCTGGTTCCATACAATGGAGAATTATTTTTTCCAAATCTTGAAACTATGATGATGGGGATTGTATTGAATCTATAGATTGCTTTGGGAAGGATAGACATTTTGACAAAATTGACTCTTCCCAGCCATGAGCATGGTATATTCTTCCATTTGTTAGTATCTTCTGCTATTTCTTATCTTAGAGTTTTGTAATTTTCTTTATAGAAGTCCTTCACCTCTTTTGTTAGGTATATTCCTAGGTATTTCATTTTCTTTGAAGCTATGGTGAGGGGAGTTGTGTCCTTAATTAGCCTCTCATCTTAGCTGTTATTGGTGTATACAAAGGCTACTGACTTGTGGGCATTAATTTTATATCCTGAGACATTACTGTATTTTTTTCATGACTTTCAGGAGTCTTGTGGTTGAGTCTTTAGGGTTCTCTAAGTATAATATCATATCATCAGCAAAGAGGGAGAGTTTGACCTCCTCTGCTTCCATTTGGATGCCCTTTATTTTCTTCTATGTTGAATAGTAATGGTGACAGAGGACAACCTTGTCTGGTTCCAGTTCTAAGTGAAAAAGCTTTCAGTTTTACTCCATTCAGTAGAATATTAGCTGTGAGTTTGTCATAGATGGCTTTGATCAGTTTAACAAATGTGCCACCTATGCCTATATTCATAAGTGTTCTAATTAGAAAAGGATGCTAAATTTCATCGAATGTTTTTTCTGTGTCTATTGAAAGGATCATATGGTCTTTGTTTTTGCTTCTGATGACAAGGTGAATTATGTTTATGGACTCCCATATGTTGAACCAGCCTTGCATCCCTGGGATGAAACATACTTGATCATGATGAATGATTGTTTTAGTGTGCATCTGTAATCTATTGGCCAGGATTTTATTGAGAATTTTTGCATCTACATTCATTAGTGAAATTGGTCTGATACTCTCCTTTTTGATTGGGTCTTTTCCTGGTGTTAGTATCAGGGTGATGTTTGCTTTATAGAACATGTTGGAGAAAATTCCTTCCTTCTCAACTTTTTGGAATAATTTCTGCAGCATGTGTATAAGCTCTTCTTTGAAGGTTTTATAGAATTCAGATGTGAAGCTATCCGGACCAGGGCATTTTTTTGTTGAGAGATATTTTTATTGTTTCCTCAATATCAGTTCTTGAAATTGGTCATTCAAGAAATGTGTTTCTTCTTGGTATGTCTAGGGAGAGGGTGCAATTCTAGGTATTGATACATTTCCTCCACATTGTTAAATTCTGGGCATAGAGTTTTCTTGTAGTGTTCAGAGATCTCTTGTATCTCTGTGGCATCTGTTCTTATTCTTTATCATTTCTGATTGAGATTATTAGAGATTTTACTTTTCTGTTTCTAGTTAATCTGGCCAAAGGTTTATCGATTTTATTTTTTTCAAAAGACCAACTTTTGTTTTATTAATTTTCTGAATGATTCTTTTTATTTTAATTTCATTAATCTCTGATTTAATTTTGCTTATTTCTTTTCTTTTGCTGTATTTGGTATTAGATTGTTCTTTTTCCAATTATGTAAGATGGTTTGTGAGTTTGTTGATGTGCTGTCTTTCTGGTTTTTGAATGTAAGCATCTAATGTGATAAATTTCCCTCTTAAGAGTCCTTTGCTCTATCCTACAAGTTTTGGTAACTGGGTCTTCATTACTGTTATGTTTGAGGAATTTAACAATTTCCTTTTTCATCTCTTCCTGGACCCAACTATCATTCAGAATAAGGTTTAATTTCCATGCCTTGTGAGAGAATGAACGTTTTTGTTGGAGTTGAGTTCTACCTTTATTGCCTTGTGGTCTGAGAAGAAACAAGGTATAATTAAAATTCTTTTAATTTTACTGAAGTTTGATTTGTATCCTAGGATGTGATGTATTTTGGAGTATTTTCCATGGGCTGACAAGAAAAATGTATATTCTTTTGCTTTGGGATGGTGTGTTCTGTATATGTCTGTTAATCCGATTTGCTCTAGGGTCACACTTAAGTCCTTTGTATCTTTGTTTCATTTCTGTTTAGAGGATCTGCCCAATCCTGTCAGAGGGCTGTTGAAGTCTCCAGCTATGATGGTGTTATGGGATATCATGTTGCTCAAACCCATCATGGTCTGTTTCATAAATCTGGGAGCACTTTAGTTGTTTGCGTAAATATTTAAAATTGAGATGTCTTCTTGTTGTATTGTTCCCTTGACCTGTGTGACATGTCCATCTTTGTCTTTCTTAACTTTAGTTGTTTTAAATCTGCTTGTATCTGAGAATAAGATTGCAATCCCTCCTTTCTTCTGATTTCCATTTGCTTGAAATACTGTTTTTCATCCCTTTACCCTGAGTCTTGATTTGTCCTTCAAGACTAGGTGCATTTCCTGGAGACAGAATATGGATGGCTTGTTTATTTTTATCCAATCAGCCAATCTCTGCCTCTTAAGTGGGGAATTAAATCCATTGGCATTTATTGAGAGAATTGATTAGTGTGGTGGAACTCTATTCATCTTATTTGGTAAAAGTCCATTGTGTAATTTTATCCTTTGCACCATTGTGGAAGCTACGTTTTGACCTTTGGCTTGTGGGTGTTTACTTTGCTGGTGGTCCATTGTAGTGGTCAAAGTTGAGAAGAGGTTTAAGTATTTCCTATAGAGCTGGTCTTGTGGTGGTGAATTTCCTTAGTGTTTGTATAAAATATTTGATTCTCCATAAATTTTAAAGCTTAGTTTAGCTAGATACAGAATTTGGGGCTGAAAATTATTTTGTTTATGAATGTTGAAAGTGGATGACCATGCTCTTCTGGTTTGGAAGGTTTCAGTTGAAAAGTCCGCTGTCATCCTAATGGCTCTGTCCCTGTAGCCCCGGTGGTGCTTACTCCTGGCTGCTTACAGAATTTTTTTTTGTCTTGACTTTGGACAGGTTTATTACAAAATGTCTTGGAGAAGCTCTTGGTTGAGATAACCTGGGTTTTGATATCCATCTAAAAGGAACGTGTTGGGATCTTTATAGAACCTGGGAAATCTTCATTTATGATAGTCTCCAGTAGGGCTTCCATTCTTTTGGGACAATCTTCTTCCCCTACAGGGATCCCTATTATTCATATGTTTGAACACTTTGTGAAGTCTTGTAGTTCTTTGAGCAACTATTCTACTTGCTCTCTCTTCTTTTCTGCTTCTTTGATTACCTGGATTAACTCAAAAACTTTATCCTTTAGCTCTGAGGTTCTTTTTTCTATATGGTCTAATCTATTTTTGGTACTTTCTACTGCATCTTTACATTCCCTGATTGTCTCCTTCATTTCCTTAAGCTCCACCATATCCTTTCTATGTTCTACATATTTCTTGTCTGTCTTTTGGTTCTGTCTTTCCATTTTCTCATCCATTCCCTTTCCTGTCTTTATCATCCATATTTTAAATTCCCTTTCTGTCAAATACATTCATTATTTATAGGTAGAGTCTTCTGTAATAGTTGCCTCATTGTCCCTTGGAGGAGTTGCTCTGTTTTGGTTTTACAGTTACCTGAATTTTTCTGTTGGTTCCTCCTTGTGTGCTTTCTTTTTGTTCACCTCCTTGTCCTACATTTTCCTTCTTACTTCCTCCTTTGCTTCAAATTACCTTGTCTCAAAGCTTAGGTGTAAAAGTGGCCTCTTGGTATAAGACCAAAAGGAAGAGAAGGGTAAAGATTGAGTAGAGAGAAACAAGAGGAAAAGAAAGAAAGAGAAAAATAAAATAAAAAGACAAAAAGGAAGGGGGATGAAAGAAAATAATTAAAGAAAAGGAGAGAAGGAGGACAGGAAGAGAGAATGAGAGTAATAGAAGAAATGGTATTGATTGGCATGGTACTAATGCCACACTTGTAACAAAAGAATTTTGAGTGGCCAGGCTGGGTATGTTCCTTGAAATCAGGAGCTTCTTACCAGCCTGAGCAAAGCCAACTCTTCCTCTGCAAAAAATAGGAAAAGAAAGAAAACAGCGAAAACAAAAAACATGAGGGAAAAATTAGATAAGAATGAAAAAGAAATAGAAAAATTCTTCAGTATGGACTTGCCAATACTTTCTTCACAGGGCCAAATTTAGAAGGGCTCCATAAACCATGATCTCTTGACTTCCTTGAGCCAGACTATTGCCATGACTTCCCTGCCAGACCAAATATGTGCCACTCCAGCTCTCGGTAGTAAAATAAAAATAGATAAAGATAATTAAAAATACAGTTGTATCAAATTAAGGAGAGAGAGGGAAAAGGGAATAGGAATGAAAGAAGAAAGACAAAAAATGGGGGATATCTTAGCTGTTCCATAAGAGATTTATGTGGGAAAAATGAGAAAAGTAGAAGAATCTCTATCAGAAAAGAGAATTGAGAGAAATAAAATAGAGAGAATAAATGAGGCTACAATACTACAACCAAAAAATACAGGAGCCCTTGCTCTTGATGAAAGTAAAAATGGAAGTTAAGAA